>NC_066511.1:140621-173121 GCF_024679095.1 Eriocheir sinensis | reverse complement strand
AGATAACAAGAGAGTAAAGTAAAAAAAAATTGTGATAACAAGGGAGTCCAGTCGAAAAAAAAGTATTTTTTTTCCACGGGCCGGAACCAATAAGCGCTTTTGCATGTATTTCAATACCTTGAGTTTCGCGACCCTCAAGTTTAGCGCTATACCTTCGGAATGAAGCCTTGAAACTTAGAGGGTACCGTATGTATGTATATATATATATATATATATATATATATATATATATATATATATATATATATATATATATATATATATATATATATATATATATATATATATATACAGTAAAACCCCGATTATCCGAAAGCGGATTATCCGAAAAACCGGATTATCCGAAATTGATCTGGATAATGCAATTAAAATTTTTTTTTTTCTATACTAAAACGTTATAAAACATCAAAAATAAATAAAAGTAACTACATATGTACTATATTAACACATTTAAAATTGATAAGAACAGTTAAAATGAATATGCTTTCTAATACGTATTGCCGAAATAGCTTATAACGAATAGATCAATGTATTAGACAAAAAACATTAAACAAACTCTCAACAACACCACGTCCGCACCTTCGCCCCAGCGCGGGTGGTCTTGCCATTTGGACACTTCACCGCTATGGTAACAGCATCTCACTGGCAAAAAAATGGCATCTGGTGATCTGAGGACATTTACTAGCTGTTTTGGCAGCAAAATGGCATCCGTTGATCTTCGGAGGACATTTACTAGCTGTTTTGGCAGCAAAATGGCATCCGTTGATCTTCGGAGGACATTTACTAGCTGTTTTGGCAGCAAAATGGCATCCGTTGATCTTCGGAGGACATTTACTAGCTGTTTTGGCAGCAAAATGGCATCCGTTGATCTTCGGAGGACATTTACTAGCTGTTTTGGCAGCAAAATGGCATCCGTTGATCTTCGGAGGACATTTACTAGCTGTTTTGGCAGCAAAATGGCATCCGTTGACCTTCGGAGGACATTTACTAGCTGTTTTGGCAGCAAAATGGCATCCGTTGACCTTCGGAGGACATTTACTAGCTGTTTTGGCAGCAAAATGGCATCCGTTGATCTTCGGAGGACATTTACTAGCTGTTTTGGCAGCAAAATGGCATCCGTTGACCTTCGGAGGACATTTACTAGCTGTTTTGGCAGCAAAATGGCATCCGTTGACCTTCGGAGGACATTTACTAGCTGTTCTGGCAGCAAAATGGCATCCGCTGATCTTCTAAGGACGTTTACTAGCTGTTCTGGCAGCAAAATGGCGTCCGCTGATCTTCTAAGGACGTTTACTAGCTGTTCTGGCAGCAAAATGGCGTCCGCTGATCTTCTAAGGACGTTTACCAGCTGTTCTGGCAGCAAAATGGCATCTGCTGATCTTGAGGACGTTTACTAGCTGTTCTGGCAGCAAAATGGCCACCATCATGCTGCACACAGTGTCATTGAAGCCTAAACCCCGGAAGAACCCGATGATGACCATTGCACAGGTGGAAGTGATTAAGAAGGTGGACAGTGGAAGAAAAAATCGAGAGATTGGCCGTGAGTAAGGCGTGTTCCTGGCAGCAGAAGTTTTTTTTTTTTTTTTTTTTGTGCTGGTGGGGGTGGGTGGGGGGTGGGGGGGTTAGGGCCGTGACCGCCCATATGTATTTTTCCCCATAGGTTATTAAGTTCGCCATTTGCGCACCTTCAGACCACCCATATGTGCGCAAATGGTGAGGTTTGACTGTATAAATATATATATATATATATATATATATATATATATATATATATATATATATATATATATATATATATATATATATATATATATATATATATATATATATATATATATGTATTATTTATTTTTTTCCTCTTTGGATAGAAAATGGTCGATAGTTTTTAAATGATACCACAATCTGGATCCACTAACTACCTGGGGGTGTTCTAAAGGGCCTATTCTACCACTCTGTATAGTCAATCCTTTTCTGTGGGGTATGTTCAATGAGTCTAAATTTTGGTGGTGTCTGCTGCTGAACTATGACTCTTATTAGAACTATTCCCAACAATTAAATATTTTTAGTAATGTGAGATTTAAGTTTAGTGGTGACTTTATGGTATCAATTAGACACAAAAATCAGGGCCCATTATATACTTGAATGTGGAGCTGCTATATCTGAGTAACAAATAAGTGAGAAAGTGAGATGTAAAGTAGAAGTTTTTATATTCAAGGTGAGACAGATCTTAATGACATATTTCATTGACCCCATATTTCATTGACAATAGGCATTCACCACCAGTTGTTCAGGTAATATAATACAATAAAATACAGCAATAGTATAAAATAGTTACTACCTGTGCTATGTCATTTAAGCATTCTTCTGAAAATTTGACTATTTCAGATAGATATGGATCACCACGGATGTTCTTGGGGACACCATCAGGAGAAAAGATGCTGCAATAGTCTTGTAATGCTGCTTGATTAATGAAGAGGTCATCTGCTTCCACCTCGTCATTGCCTTTACTTCCTCTGAAAATAAAACTTTATGTACAAAAACTGTTGTTCACTCTTTCAATCATCAATCTATTCAAGCAAGGTTAAATGGGACCTCCCCAGAAAAAAAAATCATATTCCTCATGACTTATCAGCCATAGCTAAGGAAACAGACCACATCCCACACCTCCCAATATCCACAGAATCAAGATACATAACTAAAAAATAGTGGATTACTTGAAAAAGGACTTTACCACAATTTGTCAAACACATTTAAGCACCACATCTAAGGGATTAGCTAAAAGAAGTTATTTGAAAATTTGCTTTACACGTCAACGAAGCATGCATCGTTGGTGGTGGTCTATCATTTTCTTTTCAATTTCAGGTGCTTAAGCATATCAACCATGAATTAATTACTGATAAGTAGCTCTATATAAAAATCAGGTAATAAAAATACGAAATAGATAATAAAAATAATCATAACTACAAGCAGCTGCTCAGCTGATAATTGTGAACAGACAAAAATGTATGTCACAAGAAAAAAAAGCTTACTAAACCTGTTGTAGACATTTAGATGAGGACACAAACAAACTTAAAGAAAGCAAAATACTAATGCACAAACAGCAAATAAAATTAAAGAAATTCAACAACTGTCTCTATCATATGGCTAGACTTGAAATCACTCTACAGTACCCTCTCAAGTTTTGCGCCTGCTTCATTCCGAAGGTATGGCGCTAAACTCGAGGATCGCCAAACTCGAGGTATTGAAATCCATGTAAAAGCACTTATTGGTTCCGACCCGTGGAAAATAATGACTTTTTCCGACTTTACTCCCTTGTTATCTCAAAATACGTACCTTGTTAACAGGCAGAAAATAGGAAGTAAGAACAGTTCGTTTTTATGCCACAGTTGAAGGCGGCTGCCTTACAATTGGCTGGCAGTTCTGAATACACGCTTGTGATCCACGTGATGTTGTCTGCTACAGTAAGGGCAGTCACTCGCGGTTACCAGTGGGACAGTTGGACAAACCTGTATTTTTCTGGTAGTTTTCTGTGTGTTATGAAATAATCTGCTAACTCCTTCTGTTAAAAATCATGAAATCACTAATATCATGATTGACTTTTCAATGCCTATTGAACGTAAACCGCTGCCGCCGCCGCAAAATAGCTTGCAGAGAGGTTCAACCTATTTACTGTTTCCATATCTCCCTCAGAGCTCACAAAGATCACAAGCGGACAGACTAGAACAAAACCAGGCAAATTAATACTTTTAATGCTGTGTATTCCCACAGCGCGCATGCATGGTAGACAGGGGAATGACTAATTTCATCGGGGAGATATTTCTCGCAACACCGGCCAGTGTAGTGGACCTTCTTCTTCTTTTGACCTGTAACGCTTTGTATCGCTTCTTAGGTCCTCCTTCTCCACACTTTTATACTTCACAACATGCACTTAGGGCCACTTTCACAGTCATTTTGTTTGCTTTGATCGTTACCAATGGCGGCGGTCGCTGCTTTAGTATTTCCACATGAAACTGGCCGATCAGGTAGTGGCGGCTGCGTTGTTAGCCAAGCCTCGCACTTACCAAACACTTTCAACACCGCTCGCTTCGTCTGCAGCTGCCACTACCCCATCGGCCAGTTTCACGTGAAATACTAAGTGGCGATCACCGCCATTGATAACGATCAAAACAAACAAAGTGACAGTGAAAGCAGCCCTTAGTTACTTAACAGTGCACACTTATACACTTCACCCTGAACTTAGGTGTTTTTCTGTCCTTTTCTTTCCCTGATTTTGCTTTTCTATGCCCTTTTGCAATTTTTCACTATTACTTTTCACCGTCGCTGCCATGCATTACAGGTCAAAAGAAGAAGAAGAAGAAAAGGAAAACAACACCGGGAGATCTACAATTTTCACAGACTTGAGAAAAAGATTTTTGGACCGTGGTTCCTCAGCACAGGGTGTTCTCTTATCTTGTTAATCAAGTAGTAAACAAAGCAGCTCTGCCAGTCCATTTTACGAATCCCTTAGTGGGCCATCTTCCACTGCTCCTCAATCCTCAGCCACTGCCGTTGTCTGTTTGCTTACATGCAGCCGTTCGGTACCCACGCTTGTACTCACAACCGTTTTCCATTCATAAGGACAACCAACAACTCGCTTCCGGTTGGGCATACGGGCAACCGCAGTTGCCCATAGGCCCAATGGCTGGACGCCTTTTTTTTACAGGCACAGCACGATGACATGATAGATAGGTAGACCGGACTCATGTCAATCAAAGCAAAACGAACAGGCAGTAATGCGCGAAAGTCGTGATGGTAAGAATTTAGGACTAAGCGCTAAACTCGAGGATCGCGCAACTCGGATAATGCGAAACTTGAGAGGGTACTGTAGTCTGTTTTAATTAGGATATTACAGGCAGTCACACCTCCTCATGTTCTTAATTTTGACTAGCCAAGTGGCAGCCAATCACTGCACTGGAAAATTTAAGTTTGCTTGGTCCGGGAAGCTCGCTCTGCCACTGCCTCACAGTGCAATGGAATGCATGAAAAAATATTTCTACACCTCAATATCACCATGAAATATTAACTTAACGCAATTTTACCATTGAACATGTATAGTGCCTAATGTGTCAAGGATTATGATGAGACAAAAAAATATATCCATAAGTACACTGTTAACTTGAATGTAGCTAGAAATATAAACTTGATTTTATCAAATAAAAAAAAAAATATCTTCATACATCACATATCTACGAGAAAAAATAATTTGTCGTCTTGTGTTATAAAAAGAATGTTATAGATAATGACTCACTGATGGCAATGCTACTAAGAAAACACAGGCAGGCCTTGTAGTATTCCAGATATTATTAGAAAACTAAGAGCACTTCACAGAGTCGTGACACCAGTGGCCAAGGCGGCAGCAAACTGATGGGTTCTGCGCGGAGATTGGCTGCCACATAGCTAACCAAAATCAAGTGAAAAAAAGAGGGGGCATGGCTGCCTGTAATATCTTATTGAAACAGACTAATAGAAAAATGCTACTTGTGGGGCCCCACTGTACAAGGGCCTTATCTGCCCTAACTTGGAGTATGGGAGTTCCACACACACAGCCTCAGTGGACAGAGTAGTCAAAGACTTTTAGGTTGGTATTATGACACTTTCACTTCTAACATCAACTATTTCTAGAGGTCAAAGAGGGGGTCAAATGGGTTGTAATGAGTGTTTCTTTAGGTTCACCATACAGAGGAAGGGTCAGACTACCACCAGGGTCATAAAACTACCCCTGGAAATGCCCACAACTCCTACGACAGCCCTGCCAAATAGGTGAACTTAGGCGACGAAATGTTTTAAAATATGACCCTTAGTCTCATAAGCTCCCCTCCTCTTACTAACAATCTTCTAAGTTTTTAAATTCCACCACAATGTTGCCCCTCTATCTTCTATCAATATTTTAATGCCAACTGTTCTTCTGATCTTACTAACTGCATGCCTCCACCCCTCCTGTGACCCCACTGCACATGACTTTTCTACTCTAGCTCATCCCAATGCTATTCAAAAAAAAATTTCAAGGGTTAACCTGCATCTTCATTCTTTCATTTATTTTGCTAGTAAACTCTGGAATAGCTTCCCAGCAGTTGTAATTCCTCCAACCTATTATGTAACTTCTTTCAAAAGAGGAGTACAAGTCGCTTTTCCAATTGAAATTGACCCTCTTGTTTGACTACTACAGCTATTTTCTTTTTACAAGAGCAGCACTTAGTGGACTTTATCTTTTGCCTTTAACCCGTAAACTGTGCAATTGAGATTCGGGAATAGCTCCTGGGTGCGCAATAAATGGCAAAATAATAACCTGCTGGAAAACAATTTTTAGTATTACAACACCCAAGAGAAACATGTTGAGCACCGAAGTGTAAAAAAAATAAAAAAATAAATAAATAAAAAAAAAATAATAATAATTCACTTAATGTGGCAATGATGGCTGGATAAAGGTCAAGGATATGAGACGACTTTGTGAGCACTGGTGGTGACGGGGTAGATAGGATGGTGGCAAAGGGAAGATGACACACGGCACAGTCACGTCTGAACATTATCTTGCAACTAATTATTCATTCCAGTTACAACAAGTGAAATAAATCACAGGAAACATCACTTTGCCAGTTTCCAGTAACATTTGCTTGCATTTTTATTTTTAGCACATTCACCTTTCAGATCACCTATTTTATTTTCCCTTACTCTAAACTATTTACAATCTACCTCACACTGTGCTTTTCAGTATTCTTTCAGTGTGTGATACTCAATGAAACAGGGCACAGCACACGTTGGTACTTGACATTCTGCGGACATAATCACGACCACTTTTCTTGACCTCTCACGTTTGTTTGTAGAGGTACATTCATGACACCGTCTCTGTTGTTTGCGTCCTTTTTCTGTGTCCAGTAAATATTCTAACTTGTGTCTGGTGAGGCAGTCCTTACACAGGAGTCTGTCAGGACCATGTAACTGACGTCATCCTCGAGCTGTAACTGTCACTGTCCCATATTTCTCCAAAAGCTGGCAGACTACATTGAAAGAAAACTCTTGTTTTTTTTGTTTATTTTTCAATCTTGACTAAGTACATGTTATATGCATTCAGCATTGTAACATCAACAACATGAAAGAACAGCTTATGGTACCATTTGTCACATTTTCTCACGCATTCAACACCAGCAAGCTGACAGTCACTTTTGTTGACTAGGCGCATATTCGTGTTGTAGTCAATCACCGCATCTGGCTTACTAATTTGTTCATATGTCTTGTAGTCTTCCTTGTCAGTGTCCTTGATTAACAGTAGTGAGCATGGTCACATCATGTTTGTCATGCCAGTTAATGGCCATGACTTTTCCACTCTTTTGCAGCTCCACATTACCAGAAACAGGTTGTGCTTCAAATTTTGGCATATGTTTCCTGTTCTTACGTAGTGTGCCACATGACCAAGTCATATTTTCCAGAAAATACTGACACAGACTAGGGCTAGTGTACCATTATCAGTACATAGGATATGTCCCTTACCCATGGACCTTTCCATCATTTTCTTCACAACTGCACCAGATACTCCCAAAGGGTCACCTTGTGGAATGTCAACAGGGGTGCCACCATAGCTGGGCACGATAACAGAAAACCTTATTCCCAATAACCAATAACTGATAATGAAAAACCTTATCGGTGATAACCGATATTCGTTAACTGGAGACACAAATATAGGCGATAACCGATACCCGATATAAATCCACAATTCTCATACTAGCTAGCGATAAGTCCGATAAGCGAAAATGATACTATATTGATGTTTCAAGTAGAAAAACATAGATGAATTCAAATTTTCATTATCTGTATTTTAGAAAACTTACAAAACCTGAAAACCACACGTTGACACGTAGCCTACACATGGACGGTAATACTGGAAACGCCTGAACCGGTGTTGTGTTATTTGGCGTCCCCACCGTCAAAAGCTGGCACTTTTGTTTACAAACACTGGTCTCTCATGAACTGCGCATGCTCAGACCAGCAAGCGTAGACCTGTACAGTCTCACAAAGCATTTTAACCGTAATTAGAAGTTGCTGGAAGGCTGAATCAGACATACAGTACCACTACCACCATCCCCGCTGTTTCTTGAACGACACTCTGTACGAGTTGTATATTTATATGTACAGAGTGTCGTTCTAGAAACAGCGAGGATGGTGGTACTGCATGTCTGATTCAGCCTTCCAGCAACTCTTTATGTGTTAAAAAGCTTTGTGAGACTGTACAGGGCTACGCTTACTGGTCTGAACATGAGCAGTTCACGAGAGACCAGTGTTTGTAAACAAAAGCACCAGCTTTTGACGATGGGACACCAAATAACACAACACTGGGTGCCTTCAATACCATGGCATGCTCACAAATGAATATGGAATATCAAATTAGAGGCAGTGAATAATCATTTTTCGGGCAAAGTTAAATGATTTTTCTCTTTGATATATTGATTTTTGAGTAATATAAAAAAATATCCGAGTGTTTTAATGTTGATGATCGAAGTATGAAATCTCTTCACCGAAGATATTTCATATCCCGAAGTTTTTTCATACAACACCGGGCCACGCATGCACGGTAGGGAGGAGACTTTTTTTTTTCTGAGGCAGAAAAAAAGTAGCGATTATCGCAAGTTTGGTTACAAAAGTCATGAAGATACCGATATATATTTAAATAAATAGCAAATGGGTAAAGTTGGAGAAGTTGGAGTAAGACTGTTCGATGAAGGAAGGAAGTGGGTACTGAATTCGATACTGTTTGCTGATGACACGGTGCTCATTGCAGAAAATGAAAGTGACCTACAAAATTTGGTCAGTGTTTTTGATAGTGTCTGTAATAGGAGAAAGCTGAAAGTAAATGTCAACAAAAGTACCACCATGTGATGGTTTGTGAGCAAAGTAGAAGTGAGGTTGTAGATTTTGTATACCCATATAGAGTGGGAATTGAATGTGAAAAAGAATGCAAAATAATTTTCAATGGTGAAGACATGGAGGAGGTCAATGAGTTTAAGTACCTTGGATCAGTTATGTGTAAGCATGGTGGTATGGAGGGAGAGATAAGAGAAAGGGCATTGCAAGGAAGAAGGGTGGTAGGGTCTTTGGGACAAATCATGAATGGCAGAAGTGTGAGCATGGAGGTAAAGAGGGATTTGAGAAATACAATAATAGTACCAACCCTCACATATGCAAGTGAAACGTGGGCCTGGAATGAAAGTCAGAGGTATAGAGTGCAGGCAGTGGAAATGAGTCATTTGAGGAGTGCTTGTGATGTGAGTAGACTGGATGGAATGAGTAATGATAACTCCTCAAACCTCCTCCTTATCAATTTCTGCAACATTCGTGGTCTTCGTTCTAATTTTCACTCTGTGGAACACTATCTCTCCTCCTCTAAACCTCATCTTCTCTTCCTCACCAAAACACAGGTTTCTGAGGCTACTGACAGCAACCTCTACTCTGTTCCCTCCTACTATCTCTATCCTAAATTTCAATCCAAAGCTGGATGTTGCCACGCAAGAACGACATCACTTGCTCTCGTGCCCACGACCTTGACTCTTCTGAATTTTCCACCATCTGGCTAAGACTTCATTGTCATTCTATTACTAAATACATCTGTGCTGTTTATCTCTCACCTAACTCTACTATGTAAAATTCTTTGACTATTTGAATTCTAAAGTGGAGCACATCTTGACTCACTCTCCCTTTGCTGAAATCTCCACCTTGGGAGATTTCAATGTTCACCACCAGCTTTGGCTTTCATCCTCTTTCACAAACCAGCCTGGTGAACAAGCCTACAACTTTGCTCTCCTCAACGACCTAGAGCAGTTGGTTCAGCACCCTACATGTATTCCCGACCATCTTGGAGACAGGCCCAACATTCTAGACCTCTTCCTTACCTCTAATCCTTATGCTTACTCTGTCAAACTGTTCTCTCCATTGGGCTCCTTCGATCATAACCTTATTTCTGTTTCCTGTCCTATCGCTCCTGTACACCCTCTGGACCCACCGAAGAGGCGATGCTGCTGGCATTTTGCTTCAGCTCGGTGGGACGACCTGAGGATGTACTTTTCCGATTTCCCATGGAATGATTACTGCTTCCAAGAGAGAGACCCATCTGTGTGTGCCCAGTGCATCTCAGAGGTGATTGTCTCTGGAATGGTGGCATACATTCCATGTTCTTTCTCTACTCCTCATGCTAAAAGCCTTGGTTTAATCATGCTTGTTCTCGTGCTATTAAAGATAAGAGAGGCAGCTCGCCAAGGGTTCCAGAGCCTTCGAACTCCCGCTAACTATGACCTTTACATTTCAGCCTGGAATCATGCCAAATCTATTCTCCGACTTACCAAAACTTCTTTTATCAATAGAAAATGTCAACACCTTGCTTCTTCTAATTCTTCCCATGACTTCTGGCATCTAGCCAAAAATATCTCCTCCAATTTCACTTCTTCCTCTTTCCCTCCTCTCCTTAACCCTGATGGCAGCACTGCCGTCTCATCTGTCTCTAAGGCTGAACTCTTCGCTCAAACTTTCTGTAAGAACTCCACCCTGGACGATTCTGGGCATATTCCTCCTACTCATCCCTCCTCTGACTCCTTTATGCCTGTTATTAAGATTCTTCCAAATGATGTTTTCTATGCCCTCTCTGGCCTCAACTCTCAGAAGGCTTATGGACCTGATGGAGTGCCTCCTATTGTCCTTAAAAACTGTGCCTCCGTGCTGACACCCTGCCTGGTCAAACTCTTTCGTCTCTGCCTATCAACATCTACCTTTCCTTCCTGCTGGAAGTATGCCTTTGTACAGCCTGTGCTGAAGAAGGGTGACCGTTCCAATCCCTCAAACTACTGGCCTATAGCTTTACTTTCATGAACATCTAAAGCTTTTGAATCAATCCTTAACCCTTTCAATACGATGACGCCTACGTAGGCGTCATGAAGCCCCAGTAGCATATACGATGACGCCTAAGTAGGCGTCATATTTCTATTCTGTTTCTTCTTCTATTGAGTTGTCCCGTACTTTGTGTTGGTTACTAAGTAAAGACACTGTATGCAGTCCTTGAAATCCTATTGCTCCTCCCACCATCCTTGTTCCCAACAATCACAAAAAATGAGCTACAGTATGCACTGCCTTCTTCCCGCCTTGTGTCTAAAATTAGGAAGTCTCATTGGCTCTCTCTCTCTCTCTCTCTCTCTCTCAGACACCGAGGCGCCAACACCATCACGTCTCGCCCACCTCTCTCTCTCTCTCTCTCTCTCTCTCTCTCTCAGACACCAAGGTGCCAACACCACCACTCCTTGCCTATCTCTCTCTCTCTCTCTCTCTCACACACACACACGTACACACATACATTGTCTGTGATGACAAAGGAGTATCTGGCAGCTCTCTGACTGATGATAACAGAGTTGTATTTGCTGATAATTTCTCGACATTCTTCCTCCTCTACACAATCATCTGCTTTCTCTATTTCTTTCCCCCTTTCCCCTTTCAGCCCTTTCTTTATTTCGCTTTTTTTTCTCGTGTTGACGCAATTTATATTATGCATAGCAGGTATATGTTGACTCGTCGTGTATGCTGCTTTGCAAATACGGGATACATGTAATGAGGGCTTTCAGCAGCATAATATACAGAGGCGACAAGCAGATACATGCCGGCTCAGGTTTCCCGCGCACGGCACGCCGTATAATCAGCCAGGCGGGCCTTTTGAACATCCGGCGCGAAGGGGTTAACCCTTTCACGCACCATGACACGATTCGCGTCAAAACGGAATCGTCTACATAAAGGCCTAAGCTTTTGACTCGAATCGCATCAAAAAACTTTTAAAAATTTGCCAAAAATAAAGTTAGCTTTCAGAATTGCGTCAAAACCATTTGAGTCAAAGATCCAAGCTAGACCTATAAAATAAACTAATCGTCAACTCTCGTGCCGTTGGATTTGAAGTAATAATTGCCTGTGACTTAGTTGCCTCTCAGCAGGCAGCCTGTGAGCGCGGACTGTCATCCCTTTAAATTGTATCCGGAGCTTAGTAAGCCTAGATTACAGTCGTCAGACGAAATTGGTGAAATTTATTCTTACTTCCAATGCAAAGTGATCGTGTCGTGATACAATACTTTGTTTTATATTCGCAGGGACCAGTAACTGTTGCTGTTAGAAAATATGGCTAAGAAATTATCAAGTGAAGAGATTTTCAGACTCTTTTGTACAGAGCATAATGATGATTCTCATGAGTGATGGTGATGATGGAATAAGTGAAAAAAAAACTACAGCAGAGAGTGTTAGGGAGAGAGACTCAGAGGTATTTATTATGATTATTATTGCATCTGGCAAAGTTCTTCCAGACAGCAAATAGGAGTGCTAATCATGCTTGTTCTCAGGCTATTAAAGATAGAGAGGCAGCTCACAAAAGGTTCCAGAGCCTTCGAACACCCGCTAACTTTGACCTTTACATTTCATCCCGGAATTGTGCCAAATCTATTCTCCGACTTACCAAAACTTCTTTTATCAATAGAAAATGTCAACATCTTGGTTCTTCTAATTCTTCCTGTAACTTCTGGCATCTAGCCAAAAATATCTCCTCCAATTTCACTTCTTCCTCTTTCCCTCCTCTCCTTAACCCTAACGGCAGCACTGCCGTCTCATGTCTCTAAGGCTGAACTCTTCGCTCAAACTTTCTGTAAGAACTCCACCCTGGACGATTCTGGGCATATTCCTCCTACTCATCCCCCCTCTGACTCCTTTATGCCTGTTATTAAGATTCTTCCAAACGATGTTTTCTATGCCCTCTCTGGCCTCAACTCTCAGAAGGCTTATGGACCTGATGGAGTGCCTCCTATTGTCCTTAAAAACTGTGCTTCCGTGCTGTCACCCTGCCTGGTCAAACTCTTTCGTCTCTGCCTATCAACATCTACCTTTCCTTCCTGCTGGAAGTATGCCTTTGTACAGCCTATGCCAAAGAAGGGTGACCGTTCCAATCCCTCAAACTACTGCCCTATAGCTTTACTTTCCTGTCTATCTAAAGCTTTTGAATCAATCCTTAACCGGAAGATTCAAAAGCACCTTTCCACTTTTAACCTTCTATCTGATCGCCAGTATGGGTTCCGCAAGGGGCGTTCTACTGGTGATCTCCTTGCCTTCCTAACTAACTCTTGGTCATCCTCTCTTAGCCGTTTCGGTGAAACCTTTTCTATTGCGTTCGACATATCAAAAGCTTTTGATAGGGTCTGGCACAAATCTTTGCTTTCCAAACTACCCTCCTACGGTTTCTATCCTTCTCTCTGTACCTTTATCTCCAGTTTCCTTTCTGACCGTTCTATTTCTGCCGTGGTGGACGGTCACTGTTCTTCCCTTAAACCTATTAACAGTGGTGTCCCACAGGGTTCTGTCCTATCTCCCACTCTTTTTCTGTTGTTCATTGATGATCTTCTTTCCAAAACGAACTGTCCTATCCATTCCTACGCCGATGATTCCACTCTGTGTTACTCAACTTCTTTTAATAGAAGACCCACTCCACAGGAACTTAACGATTCAAGGCTGGAGGCAACAGAACGCTTAGCCTCAGACCTTACTATTACTTCCAATTGGGGCAAGAGGAACCTGGTGTCCTTCAACGCCTCAAAAACAGTTTTTCCACCTATCCACTCGACAAAATCTTCCAAACAACTATCCCCTATTCTTTGACAACACCCAGGTATCACCTTCTTCAACACTAAACATTCTCGGTCTATCCTTAACTCAAAATCTCAACTGGAAACTTCATATCTCATCTCTTACTAAATCAGCTTCCTCGAGGCTGGGCGTTCTGTACCATCTCCGCCAGTTCTTCTCCCCCACACAGTTGCTATCCATTTACAGGGGCTTTGTCCGCCCTCATATGGATATGCATTATTCAACTTCATTCAATAGAAGACCATCACAACAGGAAGTACACAACTCCAGACTGGAGGCTGCAGAACGCTTAACCTCTGACCTTGCTATCATTTCCGATTGGGGCAGAAGGAACCTTGTGTCCTTCAATGCCTCAAAAACTCAATTTCTCCACCTATCAACTTGACACAATCTTCCAAACACCTATCCCCTATTCTTCGACAACACTCAGCTATCACCATCTTCAACACTAAACATCCTCGGTCTATCCTGAACTCAAAATCTCAACTGGAAACTTCACATCTCCTCTCTCGCTAAATCAGCTTCCTCGAGGTTGGGCGTTCTGTATCGTCTCCGCCAGTTCTTCTCCCCCGCGCAGTTGTTATCCATATACAGGGGCCTTGTCTGCCCTTGTATGGAGTATGCATCTCATGTGTGGGGGGGCTCCACTCACACAGCTCTTCTGGACAGAGTGGAGTCTAAGGCTCTTCGTCTCATTAGCTCTCCTCTTCCTACTGATAGTCTTCTACCTCTTAAATTCTGTCGCGATGTTGCCTCTCTTTCTATCTTCTATCGATATTTCCACGCTGACTGCTCTTCTGAACTTGCTAACTGCATGCCTCCCCCCCTCCCGTGGCCCCGCTGCACACGACTTTCTACTCATTCTCATCCCTATACTATCCAAACCCCTTATGCAAGAGTTAACCAGCATCTTCACTCTTTCATCCCTCACACTGGTAAACTCTGGAACAATCTTCCTTCATCTGTATTTCCTCCTGCCTACGACTTGAACTCTTTCAAGAGGAGGGTGTCAGGACACCTCTCCTCCCGAAATTGACCTCTCTTTTTGGACACTCCTTTGACCTCAATTCAGGAGCAGTGAGTAGCGGGCTTTTTTTTATATAATTTTTCTTTGAGCCCTTGAGCTGTCTCCTTAACTGTGAAAAAAAAAAAAATAAATAAAAATAAATTGCCTTATTATTATCAAAACTATTCCAGACAAAACTGACTCCTATTTTGACTGCCTTGACTTGGCTGTTGTGTTTTGTTTGCTGCCCTTGAGCTGTTTCTTCTACTGGAGAGAACATAATAGATAGAAAATATAGTTTTCCTCCATTTTCTCGAAAACTACTGGTTGTATGAAAATTCCAATGATACCGTTGGAATCCTCATAAAACTCCTCTATTATTGGCATACAAATCATTAAAAGTCAACTTAGGAAGTTTTGGCATTTCTTATTTATCTTTAATAAATGTTTTTTTTAAGTAAACAGTCGTTAGTGTTAGTAATATGCAGGCAGCAGTAACAAATACCGTCAGTTAAAGTCGATTATGAGTTAAAAAATATTAATAATTTCGTAAATAACTGTTTTATTAATATAAAGCCTGCTAATTTTCTGGGTGGTGGACAGCTTCAAGGCTGTTTAATAATCATAATCAGCGATCTTGTAAATTAACAAAACAGCTATTTACGACATTACTAACATTTTTTAACTCATAATTGACTATAATTGATGGTATTTGTTATTGCTGACTGCATAGTATTGACACTGATGACTGTTTACCATGCGCAGGCTAGCATACAGTATCCACGAAATCGGACACGCCGTGTGGCTATAGGTTGCCGTTGTGCGATAATGCTCACTTCAGACTCGGGTGAACCGACTATAATTTTATGACAGAAAACGTCTCATTCGTATGATACTCATAACTTTTTTATTATAAATATGGCTCCAGCATTTTAAAAATGTAGTGAGGGAATTTTTCGGTGAACCACAAAACCAGTCCATAAAATTATGTTTGTCAAGGGTCGTCCTGAAATACATGTAAAGTACACGTCGTAACATCTCTCCCCCCTTCCTCTTGCCTTCACCAGCAGTGGGCAGCGGCTGTCAGTCATGACAGGCTAGAGATATTTTAGGGTTGCCATCCGTTTCATAAAACAAGGATTTGTTCTGTATTGGAGGATGGGATGCAAGCTGCGTTCCTTATTTGTTTTAGATCAAGGTGGCATAACTGAGACTCTATTCCCAGTACAGTCGTCCCTCAAATAGTATGGTTTCGGTTTTATACGGATTGTCATGTAAGAATTTTTTTAGGATTTTTAAATTTCCCGCTCGTCACACCAAGTAGCCATGGCGTGAGTGGCAACACTGTTCTACCAAAACACCTGTTGAAACCACCCAAAGTGTTTAAGAAAGGTGTTCACCTTGCAGAAGAATTCAGGTTTAGGAGAAGTTACGTTTTGGGATGAGTTACGTTGCCATAAGGAGAGCATACCACGAGAATGAGAGCAGTGTTCGCTGTAAGAGTAAAGACAAAGGCCGTCCTTTTACTAAGCCTCATCGATGCTATGGTAACGGCGTCTCACTTGCAGCAAAATGGGGTACGCTGATCTTCCTGATGCAATGGAAGCACTTTTGTTTTGTTTGGGCCGCCATATTTGCTGATGACATCATCACAGCACAGAGGCATTCCACCTCTCAAAGCCAGGAGCGGAGCAAACGTGCTGAGCTGGCAACTCGTGCTGCCGCGTCATGCGGCCCGTATGCCCACCTGGGGGTTGGCGGAAAAAAAAAAAAAAAAAAAAAAAAAAAAAAACGGGATGCTCATATACCAAGTCACCGCTTGTAAACCAAGGCATTTTTGGGGGGATTTTTTTTGTTCGTAAATCAAAACACTCTTAAACTAAGGCACTCACAAATCGAGGTTTGACTGTAGTTGGCTACTTGGAAAACAGGAAAGCATTCAACGCAGGACAACATTGTTTTAGACAAGGACGCTCCTGCCTTTCACAGTCATTAACTCACTATGAGAGGATATTACAGGACATACTAGATGGGGATAATGTTAATGTCAACTATCTGGATTTCACTAAGGCTTTTGATAAAGTGGATCATGGAATTCTCCTATATAAAGTCAGAGCACTGGGAATATGTGGGACACTATAGTCTGTTCAGAGCATGAAGGCGGTTCAGAGTGGAGCTGGTATTGTCATTTACCTCTAGCCATGCTGCCAAATCAACCTTCGTAAATGCGTCTCTCTCTTATTTCCCATCCATGTGCTATTTGACAGTGATATTTTATATATTCTGTATATAGTAAAGGAAGCTACATAGTACTATGAGTGTCGATGTTTAGGATTATAACAACGATTTGTATAAATTCTATGACATGTGGCAGCCATTTTTTCCTATGTTGCCACGTTGTGGTGGTGGTGGTAGTGGTGGTCGGCATGTCCCCCTAGGTCCCTCCCCCTGGTCGAGAGGGAGAGAGAGAGAGAGATAAACAGGTGGGTTGTGGGTGGGTAGGTAGGGAGAAGTGCTAATCTGATAATTGGCAGTTGAACTGGCAGCGTCGCACTCATGGCAATTCCAGAATGTGCCACACCTTGAACCGCCTTCATGCTCTGAACAGACTGAAAATGGCTTCACAGTTTTCTTTCAGACAGATGACAAAGAGTGAATATTCGAGGCAGCCTTTCAGAGGCCAGCAGCGTTATCAGTGGCGTCCCACTAGGGTCAGTTCTTGGTCCCTTTTATTCCTCATCATGGTAGGAGACATTGATAGAGACTTGCAACACTCAGCGGCCACATCCTTTGCAGACAACACAAGAATCATTAAGAAAATCTCCACACAACAAGATGCCTAGCTACTGCAGCAAGACCAAAACAGAATCATGAGGTGGGCAGCAGACAACACAGCTCAAAATGAAGTCAACTTTGAGTTCTTGCAGCATGGCAGTCACAAAGCACTCATGGACTCTATAAATTACAGATGTGGCCAACAAGAGGTCACTGCCAGGGATGTAGTGAAGGACTTAAGGGTCAACATGAGCAGTGATGCTTCCTTCCCCCATCACATCCATCAAATAACATCAACTTACCTAGATTTCTTACCTGGATGGGGACACACCCCATCCAAAAACTGTGTGATGTCTCCAACCAAAACTGCAGCTGATGAATTTCCCTGAATATGGTCAGATGGTTGGCTAATATGACATCACAAGATGGCACGGACAACTACTAATTTTCAATACCCAGTCAACAACAACAACCCAAACAAGACACCCGAAGAACAACCAAACCACGTAGCAAATTAATCAAACTCGAATAAGATCTGACCAAGCTGCTTGCCCATCTTGTGCTTTAAGGAATTCACTGAGATGACAGAAACTGAATCCGGCAAGCTGTTCCAAATGTTGGTTAATATGTAGGATTAGTAGGAGTGGTCTGTGAAGCACAAGGGACATATATTCTATATTGTTTATACCTCAGTGTATTCAGATTAATCTATTGAGCATCGGAAATGGTCTAACACATATGTTCAAAGGGTGGGGGGATCGAGTAAAAACGAATACACATACATTTGTTTTGGTGGCGGCAGCGGCCATTGGAAGGTGAGCAGTGTTGCCAACGATCCTGTTAGGGATGGTACGCTTGGTTAGCAATGGTGCGCTAGGTTAGCGATTAGCCCACGCATGTGAGACCAGGTCCACCACACGTGGTTATTATTATTATTTTTTTTTTTAGAACACCCAGCCCAACGGCTGCCGTGCTGAGGGCTGGGTATAGTATTAGGTAAAGGTGCATGTTCTAAAAAAAATAATAACCACGCGTGGTGGACCTGCATGCGTGGGCTAATCGCTAACCAAGCATTGGATCGTTGGCAACACTGCTCACCTCCCAATGGCTGCTGCCGCCACCAAAACAAATGTATGTCTATGCCTTTTCACTACCATCGCTAACCACCTTAAAACAGGTGGCGGTATTTGTCCGCCACTTTTTACTAATGTTGTTTAAAAATTATTTGTGACTATTGAGAGAGAAACCTCACTCACTCGCTCGCTTGCATAGAAAACTGGTGTGAACGGCAGAGCGGGGCGGAGTGTGCTACGGGGAACCATAGTACTCCTGATATGTGTGTAGTGCGGCGACTATGCCTGATGAACGAGCCTCCCATAACCCACTGGGGTACCTCTTTGGCCGACTCGGTAAGGAGTGGCTCTCCCGTCACGTTGGTCACGGGTTCAATCCCAGGCAGCCGGCGAATACCCTCACTTTGTCTTGATTAATTTCACGTGTGTTTTGATACACGCAGAGGACGTGTAGGAAAATAGAAAAAGAGAAAATAAACTCCCGGGGCATGACAGTGGTGGCATAGTGGTGGGCATCCTCTCCTGCAGTTCTGTTGAGTTTCCCCGAAGGGGTAACAGGTAGGATGGCCCATGCTCCGAGGGTAATAGAAAATGGGAAGTGTTGGAGGTATGTCTCTACGGGGACATTGTGAAATAGTGCACCAAAATGGGTCACAGTCTAAAGGTCTCAAACACACAGAAATTAATCTACATAGAGGAGAAAGTCATGTTGTGCGGCGACTATGCCTGATGAACGAGCTTCTCATAACCCACTTAGCCAGTGGGGTACCTCTTTGGCCGACTCAGTAAAGAATGGTTCTCCCGTCACGCTGGTCGCGGGTTCAATCCCAGGCAGCCGGTGAATACCCTCACCTTGTCTTCATTAATTTCTCGTGTGTTTTGACACGCAGAGGACGTGTAGGAAAATAGAAAAAGAGAAAATAAACTCCCAGGGCATGACACATGTATCCCCCTAAAAGTAGGTTTTTTACTGGTTTGTGCAGAAAACAACTATCTACACCAAAAAAGGAGTCATATTTTGTCCATGAAAACATAATATGTGTCTTGAAAATAATACGCCTACTTTTCCTACATTTTTACCCAAATGTTAATTACTCTCAATGATAAGAAGCAAGCTCTCACATCAGTGTTACAACAGGGGACATAAAGCTGATAGGAGTGACCTCTAGTGTCCCTATTCCGATTTCTCCTCAGCAAATGATCAAGATTCGGACAAAGTCCTTTTACAATTTTAAACACCATAATAAGATCAGCTCTGATCAGTCTGCCTTTGATTGAGAACCTAGAGACTCAGTTGCACGAGATGATCCATGTAAGGTACATCACAGAACCCAATGATTTTCGAAGTCCACCTTCTCTGAATAGCTTCTAGTAGTCTTACATTACCCAAATATCCAGTAAACCACACCACAGAAGTGTAGTCGAGGATTGGCCTCATATGTGAAATAAAAACCTCTCTCATAAAATCTAGAGTTCTACAAATAGTTCCGTTCCATTAAGAATGAATGAACAACACCTCCCTCCTGTCCAGTGAAAAACAAGCCATAGCCACCAGTCAGCATGTTAAATGCCTGGGAGATGCTGACGGCACCTTCCACCACCACACCCAGGAGACCATAAAGAAGGCCAGAAGGATTGCAGGGTGGACACTGAGAACCTTCTACTCCTGGGAAAAGGATTGCCTCATGACTCTGTGGAGAGCTCTAGTCCAGCCCATTTTTGGACTACTGCAGTCAGCTGTGGTCCCCCCACAAGGCCACGGACATCCAAGCCCTTGAATCAGTCCAACGGTCTTACACCAAGCAGATTCAAGGGATGGGAGCGATTGAAAAGGCTAGGCCTATACTCCCAACAAAGACGGAGAGAGAGGTACTCCATACTGTACATTTGGAAAATAATTGAAGGGAGAGTACCTAACCCTTCCACCACAAACAAAGTGGAGGCCTACACCAACGAGAGGATGGGACGGAAATGCCTCAGGAGAGCCACACCAACCCATGCACCAGCACGTCTAAAGTCCCTCCTCTCTGCCAGCCTACCATACAGTGGCCCCAAGACCTTTAACAGCCTCCCCAAAACAATAAGAAACATCACTGGCTGCTCTGTAGAGAAGTTCAAGTCCCAGCTGGACAAGTACCTGCGGATGGTCCCGGACGAGCCGCCAGTCCCAGGCTACACCGCACTCTGCAGAGCACCAACCACTCATTAGCGAACCACGTTACCCTTCAGCTTAGGGATGCTGGGACCGGCAGCAGCGGTAGACCACTATGGCTCTGAGGAGTTTTCCTCTAAACTATATCAAGTAAGTAAGTATCAAGAATACATAAGAACATAAGATCATAGGGAAACTGCAAGAGGCTGGGTGGCCTACACAGGGCAGCTCCAGAATCCCCCCCACTACTCACGATGGGTGAGGTGTAGTTACAGGGGTTACAGGTAGAGGCTTGATCCTTGTTATACCGGCGGTATTAGGCACGCATCCAGTACCCCGTCACCTTACTGCACCCACACCTCACTGCCACCTGTCGTCCTCATCCATGTAGCTATCCAGTCTACTCTTAAAACAAGCTATCGTCCCTGCACTAACTATGTGATTGCTGAGTCTATTCCATTCCCCCACCACCGTATTACTAAACCAATGCTTGCCTATATCTCTCCTAAATCTATACTTTTCTAATTCAAATCCATTACTGCGAGTTCTATCCTGCTGGCTAATTCTCAGTACTTTACTTATATCGCCTTTGTTGTAACCCTTGACCCATTTGAATACTTCTATCAGATCTCCCCGCACTCCTCATCTCTCTAGTGAATGTAAGTTTAGATGTTTCAGCCTATTTTGATATGGGAGGTTCCTCAGCCCCTGAATCATCTTGGTCATCCTCCTCTGAACTGATTCTAGCAAGTTGATGTCCATTCTGTAGTGTGGGCACCAAAACTGGACAGCATAATCTGAGTGTGGTCTAACTAACGCTAAATAGAGTCTGAGGATGACCTCTGCACTCCTGTTGGTTACCGTCCTGTTAATAAAGCCTAATACCCTGTTAGCATTATTCCTCGCACTAATACATTGCTTCCTTAGTTTTAGGTCAGAGTTCACTAACACTCCCAAATCCCTTTCACACTCAGACCTGCCTATCGCTGTCGAGTCTAAACTATACCCGTGTAATGGGTTGCGTGTTCCTACACTAAGTAAGCTACACTTGGTGATGTTAAAATTCATCTGCCATTTCTCTGACCAAGCTGACAGTTTGTTGAGATCCTCCTGCAGTGCTCTAGCATCCTCCCCTGTCCTAATAGTGCATCCTATTTTGGTGTCATCTGCAAATTTACCTATGTCACTAATTATCCCATTGTCTATGTCATTGATGTAGATAATGAATGGAAGCGGGCCTAAAACTCAACCTTGAGGAACCCCACTGGTAACATTACCCCATTCGGATTTTTTATCGTTAATGGTAACCCTCTGTTTCCTGTCGCTAATCCACGCCTTAATCCAATCAAATACCTTCCCTCTTATCCCATGAGCCCTGACTTTATTTAACAGTCTCTGGTGAGGTACCTACAAAAATATCGAAGGCCTTACTAAAATCAAGATAAACCACATCATAGCTCTCATCATTGTCAGCTGCCTCGTATACTCTATTGTAAAAGGATATAAGATTAGTGAGGCACGACTTTCCTTTAGTAAACCCATGCTGTGAGTCGTGAATTAAATTATGTCTGTCTATATGGTCCCTAATACTATCAGCTATTATTGACTCAATCATTTTACCTATAACTGACGTCAAACTAATCGGCCTATAGTTCTCCGCAGAAGATTTGTCTCCCTTCTTAAATATTGGAATAACGTGTGCCTGCCTCCATGAAACAGGCACCGCCCCTGTGTCTAGTGACTTCCTAAATACTTCTGTTAACTGCCCACTTATTTCAGTTTCGCATTCCTTTATTACCCTGGGGAAAAGTTCATCTGGCCCTGGCGCCTTAGTGACTTCAAGTCTATCTATCTGTCTAATCACGAGCTCCCTACTTATGTTGATGTCGGTTAATTCTTCTACCTCTTCTCCCCTGTAGATCTGTTCTCCCTGAGGTATATCATCTAATCTTTCTTTGGTAAATACAGTTAAGAAATATCTATCTAACGCCTCGCTCATTTCCTCATCCGTGATTCTCCTGACTTAAGCGGCCCTATCTTATCCCTAACCTTGGTCTTATAAAACTGAAAGAAGCCCTTTGGGTTAAGATTCGTTTTAGGTCCATGCCAGTATCTCATTACCTACCTTATGAAACATCAGTATCTCTTCATATATCTTTTCTACAAACCTTCAACAGTCATGGAAATGCTTTGAAAATCCAATTCAAGGACTTTTTTTTTTACTCTTGAAAATAGGGGATAATGTTTACGAAAGCGCGTCGCATCCTCTGGTAGGTCGTAAAGTTCGGTTGGAGTAGTTTACATATGCTCCCTGACCCTAAACCCTCTGCAAGCTATTTTACGGCTGTGGCGGCTGCAGCATCGTCGCGGCCGCCGCCAGAGGAGGCGACGCGCTTCCGTAAACAGTATCCCCTATTTTCAAGAGTAAAAAAAAGTCCTTGAATTGGATTTTCAAAGCATTTCCATGACTGTTGAAGGTTTGTAGAAAAGATATATGAAGAGATACTGATGTTTCATAAAGTAAATTATTAGATACTGGCACGGACCTAATACGAATCTTTACCGCTCTTTGGATTGGTCTTTGCTTCCCTGGTAATTCTAATCTCATAATTACGTTTTGCCATACGTGTGTTTTTCTTTACTGCTCTAGCTAAATTGTTGTAACTATCCCTTAGGTGAGTTTCCCCCCTTTTAATTCTAACATACAGCCCTCTTTTCCTTCCTATTTCAGTTTTTAGCCTGTCTGTCATCCATCGCGGGTAATTACCTGTTGACCTGACTTCCCTGTGAGGTATAAACTGTTTCTGTCCTAGTTTAATCTCCCTGACCAGACTATTGTACTCACCCTCCAAGCTACTGACCTGACTAGTGACCTTACCAGAGATTACCGCCCCTCCCTGCTCTGGGTCCTGACCTACTTATGCCACTAGCTTTGCTCTTTCACATGAAGATGGAATTTGAGAGAAGAATCAATCCTGACCCCAAGATCTTTGTGGTTGTCAACATCTAAAATAGGTTGCTCACCATACACCTCCATAAAGTGCAAAGTGTATGTGTAAGCGTTACCAGGTCAAAAGAAGAAGAACGTACACGATTGTGGGTCTGTCACACAACTCACTTGAAAAGGCCCGGTATGAAGGTTACATCCTCTTCGTCCAGAGCGGAGTGCTCATGTACGCGCCCGCCAGCAGGGTCACCCATGTCTTCTTCTTCGTGGGTGTTTTATGGGGCTAGTTAGGCTGTGGGCCCACAGCCTCTGGAGCCCCGTCAGTGGTAGTTGTTATCAGGAGTCGTTGATTGTGTTGGCCGTCGTCACCAGGGCGGGAGTTTGATCCTGTCGAGTTGCCCCGACTTCTGCAGGAAGGTTTGCGTGCACTTGAGGGCGTGGAAGGCAGTGTTGGGGCTGAGGGCGTCGCTGCCCAGCAGGTCCTCTAGGGTTGGCCTGTGAATACGGAGACTGGTTGTCGCACGTGTGCTTCGTTTGTTTACATGTCTTGGTCTTGGTCTTGGTTGGAAGTGGAGTCCTTGAAAGCTTGGAGGAAGAATACATGGAGTGGCCCTCACCAGGCGCCGCTCTTCACTGTGAGGTGAAACATGGGGGTGGGCGGAGCCTAGCCGGTGGCCTTGACCCAAGGCAAGTATGGAGAGGTATCGTCACTCATAGAACGTGAAGAACCAAATTTTGAAATGAGCTTTTTTTATTAGGACCTCTCGGATGTTTTTTTGTTATAAACTACTACAATAAAATAAATTAAGATGTGGATTTTTTGTTATATACCCTATGTTCACGGCATCTCATCCTGGACGATGATTGGCTGGCGTCCCGATAAGCTCCGCCCCTTCCTCGAGCCTAATAATTAAGCCCCGCCCCATCCTCGTTGTCTGCCCAAACCTACGACTTCACCCACCTCACTCTGACCCTGTTTCCTGACCCCAACATTCATTTTTACGAAAAACTGAGACCACCATCATTTTCCTGAGAAAATTCTGCATCACACTAGCATAAAATTGTAACAATAATGTAAAATTACACATACGAAAATCAGAGTTAAGTCATCATCATATCTTGTCACTCCACCACTGGCACCACTGGAGGGATCTTTCGTTTGCTTCCAGGAGATCTTGGTTGGAGCTAGGGATGTGCAAGTACCGTTAATTTGAGTACCGGTAGTACCGGTACCGAAAACTCAAGTACCGTTAGTACCGATACCGGTACCGGTACCCAAAGGAGTTTTTTTTTCTTAATGACTTCTGATGAAATTCCCAAACAAATTTCCTGTAAAGAAAACTCTCTCTCTCTTCCTTCAACTTAATATCAACTAGAGTAGAAATGCAACGTTTAGGAGCCTTCTGATTAATGTAAAATCACTTAGGTTTAAGGACAGACCACCTAGTCTGTACCATGGGGTCTGTGTGGTCTAATTTTCTATGTAAATCTGTGTAAATCTCTCTCTCTCTCTCTCTCTCTCTCTCTCTCTCTCTCTCTCTCTCTCTCTCTCTCTCTCTCTCTCTCTCTCTCTCTCTCTCTCTCTCTCTCTCTGAATGAAGTGAATATTTATTTTTCCGAAAAAAAAATAGCATGTATAGTTATTATGGATGTACTCGATCATAGTCTAATAACAATAAAAATATTTATTAGCAACCTAAAAAAGAAAAAGAATCGGACATGAAGAATTATCCAGTAACTCCAATAAATAAATAAAATAATAAAATAATGGAAACGGGAGCTGTGATGGAAACGGAAAGCAGGACAAATGGTGGGATCTTGGGGAGACGGTCAGCGGGGCAGTGACTCAGTGACTCAGGACTCAGGGTCCATACCACATGGAGGCGGGCGAGCGCCGAGCGTCACTAAGATCCGAACGGTACCGGTACTAGCGGCAATGCGCAGTGCCGAGTGATCATTAAGCTTCCCGGAACCCAAGTGATCATGATGCTTCGCGGTACCAGTACCGATACCAGTTATCGACACCAGGTACCGGCGAGTGATCATTAAGCTTCTCCGGAAGCATTTGTGATCATGATGCTTTCGCGGTACAGATTACGGTGCAGGTATCGGTACCCGGTACCGGTATACCGCGTACTGCCTTGACCGCAGCAGATCGCGGATTTCTCCCGCCAACATTTGCGGCAGAAAAATATCAGACAGCGGCAACCGACCGCGCGCGCGGCGTCGGTTTCCCTAGTATGTCAAGTCCGGATAACACGCGGGTTTTTTTTTTCACCGCGCGCGGCAACGGTTTGCCGCGTCTAGTATGTCACTACACTAATGATCACTCGGCACTGCGCATTGCCGCTAGTACCGGTACCGTTAGGATCTTAGTGACGCTCGGTGCTCGCCCGCCTCCATGTGGTATGGGCCCTGTGTGTAGACGCTGAGTCACTGCCCCGCTGACCGTCTCCTCAAGTTCCTACTATTTTGTCCTGCTTTCCGTTTCCATCACAGCTCCCGTTTCCATTATTTTATTTATGTATTGGAGTTACTGGATAATTTTTCATGTCCGATTCTTTTTCTTTTTTAGGTTGCTAATAAATATTGTTATTGTTATTAGACTATGATCGAGTACCCACTACCCATATCACCGAGATATCCACTCACTAAGTGGTGATTCTCTCTCTCTCTCCTCTCGCCTCTCTCTCTCTCTCTCTCTCTCTCTCTCTCTCTCTCTCTCTCTCTCTCTCTCTCTCTCTCTCTCTCTCTCTCTCTCTCTCTCTCTCTCTCTCTCTCTCTCTCTCTCTCTCTCTCTCTCTCTCTCGCTCTGTGGTGACTCTCTCTCTCTCTCTCTCGCCTGCTACACCTCCAATGTTTAATCATCTTATATAATTCATCATGCAATTCTTTATAGCCAGAAACTCTCGCCAAGGGATTCAAACTTTTTTCGTTAATGCGTTATTGGATAAATATGATCTCTCTCTCTCTCTCTCTCTCTCTCTCTCTCTCTCTCTCTCTCTCTCTCTCTCTCTCTCTCTCTCTCTCTCTCTCTCTCTCTCCTAACCACCTCCAATATTTAATCATCTTATATAATCCATCGTGCAATTCTTTATAGTCAAAAACTCTCGCCAAGGAATTCAAACTCTTTTTTCGTTAATGCTTTATTGGATAAATATGATCTCTCTCTCTCTCTCTCTCTCTCTCTCTCTCTCTCTCTCTCTCTCTCTCTCTCTCTAAAAGTTAACGAGTCATACGGATTTAACAGTGGCAAGTAAAAAGAAAACGAAGTCTTGGGTTAAAAGTTAGTGAGTCCCACGAGTCTTTAGAAAACGCTAATATATATTGTTATTGTTATTAGACTATGATCGAGTACCCACTACCCATATCACCGAGATATCCACTTACTAAGTGGTGATCTCTGAATGAAGTGAATATTTATTTTTTCGATGAAAAAATTGCATGTATAGTTATTATGGATGTACTCGATCATAGTCTAATAACAATAACAATATTTATTAGCAACCTAAAAAAAAATCGGACATGAAGAATTATCAATAAATCCAATAAATAAATCCGAGCAACTGGTACCGGTACCGAGCAATCTGGTACCGGTACCGTACCGTTTAGCTGGTACCGTTAGTACCGGTACTGGTACCGGTACCTGCCCACCCCTAGTTGGAGCAGCTTGGGCCCAACACGCAGCCTCGGAGAATATGATCCATTGTTTGATTGGGCTCACCACAGGGGCAGGCTGCGCTAGCCGCGAGTCCCCACCTCTGAAGACTGCCGTTTGTCTTGCCAACTCCAGCCCTGGCACGGTTTAGGGTTACCCACTCTTTCCTGTTAAACGATGTTCCGTTCGGGAGGTTTTCAGATGGTGGGGGGAGTGGCCCATGTGGTGGGGTCCTACTAATCTCCATCCACTGCTCATGCCGATATTGAGTTGGTGTGCGTCCTTGTAGCCCTATAACAGTGGCGAAGCTCTTGCGTGAGACAAGCCTTCGCCGCATTTCTCGGTGACCATACAGTGGGTGTCGGTTGTCAGTCAATTGCTTGTCCCGCTCCTGCTTGGTGATGGCGTCACGTCTGATGGAGGGTGGCGCAATGCTTGCAAGGCTATATAGGGCCGGTAGTGGGGTCGACTTCAGGTTGCCTGTTATTATTCGGCAAGCCCGGTTTAATTCTGGGTCCACAGTTGTTGCATGGCAGGACCGTGCCCACACGGGGGCACAGTATTCCGCGGTGGAGTAGCACAGTGCCATGGCGGTTGTTTTTAGGGTTTGTGGGTCGGTTCCCCATGAAGAGTTTGCAAGTTTTTGTAATAGGTTGTTTCGGGTTGCGACTTTTTCTTTAAGTTTCCTTGTGTGCTCTTTAAAAGACAATGTCCTATCCAGAGTCACACCCAGATATACAGGATACTTGGTGTTTTCAAGTGTTTTGTTTTCCCAAGTGACCTTGAGGCTTCTTTCTGCTTGGCTGTTGTTAAGATGGAATCAGGGATGGCCCGAAGGGAATGCAGTTGGGGGGGGGTAAGGTAAACTATGACCAACTCAGTCATTTTATGACCAACTCCAAACTGCATTCAGCGGGGGGGATTTTAAAACTCACCTTTTTTAGGGGCATTTTTAAGGCCTAAGTAGGGACATTTATGAGACTCAGATGCTTTTCATTTGCATTTAAGAGTATAATAATTTTGGTCATGGGGGCGGCTGCTCTCCCAGGGTCATTAAGTCATTCTGCGTACCCTTGTCTAAAGTGTCATTTGTTGATATTGTTACTGTTGTGTTGCTGCCACTGCCAGGCTCAATATATATATATATATATATATATATATATATATATATATATATATATATATATATATATATATATATATATATATATATATATATATAACGCCCTGTCGCCTACCTGCTTGGGCCATAGAGGCCCATACTTACCTAAAAAAAGTTTTAAATTTTTTTTTACCTTCTCTAAAAATATTTGAACACCTATTAATAAGAGCTCCGGAGTTGAGGCTCGGCTGGACCATCCTGCTCTGAATGGACCTGATCTGATCCTTCCCACTGTTCCCAGGGCTTCCTCCTGGACCATCACTCTCTTAAATAAAAGAAAAAACCCTTAAACTTTTATTTGACCATCTGAGGTGACCTCAGATGGTCAACAGCAGTGAGGTGGGTGAGTGGTGAGCGTGTTGTGGTTACGTTCTCGGGGTGCCGAGTTCCAGCCCTACTACAGTCTACAGGCAAACCCTTATTCACTGCCGAGTGTCTTAAAGCTATCCACATGTCACCATCTACTCCACCTGGAGCACATAATGTGCATGGAAGGATTTGGAGGATCACCCAAATATAGCCAGCGCTAACCCCTGCAGGAGGCTGGTTCAAGAGTGATGATACTGAGCCAGTATACAGTTCCGAATAACGCAGTCGGGCCATCCATGCTCCCTGATCCCTCCCCGCCTGTGGCCATTCCTGCCTAAAAAAAAAAAAAAATAAATAAATAAATAAATAAATAAATAAAAAAAAATAAACTCAAATTTTTGACCAACTCACTCTAGGACTTTTTGACCAACTCCGACCAAACATTGGGGGTGGGTGACCCCCCCCCACCCACCCCCGCTCGGGCCATCCCTGGATGGAATATGCAGACTTGGGTTTTTCCTGGGCTGGCATTTAGGAACCAACGTTTGTAGTAGGTTAATAGAGACTGCAGTGCATCTGTGAGGCTGGTTTCGATGGCATGGAGGGATTTTGCTTGCATCGCAATGCAAAGATCGTCTGCATAGATAAATCTGCGGATGTTCTGGAATTGCGGCTGGTCATTGGTGTAAATGTTGAATAACATTGGAGCCAACACCGATCCCTGTGTTAATCCGTTCCTTTGTAGCCTCCACCTGCTTTTTTGCTGTTCATCTCTACAAAGAACCTCCGGTTGTTCAGGAGGGACTCTATCACCCGGACAACGGTTGAATTTTTCACTAATTTGGCTACCTTAAATAGGAGAGCCCTGTGATTCACCGTGTCATATGCCGCAGTGAGGTCAACGAAGACTGCTCCAGTTTTCAGTTGTTTTTCAAAGCCGTCTTCTATGTATTGTGTGAGGTTCAGGACCTGGCCACAGCAGGAGCGGCCAGGTCTAAAACCTGCCTGGTCGTGGGACAGTTGGTCATCCACTGTGGGTAGAATTCGGATCATAATCAAGCGTTCATACAGCTTATACAGACAACAAAGTAGAGAGAGTGGACATAAGTTCATAGCGGATGTTGGGTCTTTTTCCGGTTTTAAGAGAGCTACGACTTTGGCTTTTTTCCATGTTTTTGGTATCTTTAGAGTTGTTACACAGGTGTTCAGCAACTCAAGGAGCCATTGACGAGTTTTAGGTCCGAAATTATGTATCATTTCTGCTGTGATGCCGTCTAATCCAGATGCTTTGCCAAGTTTAATTGTTTTTATGCCTTCATCCAGTTCCTCTGTCGAAAATGGGAAGAATTGTTCTTCACTATTGTTCATACAGTCGGTCATTTCAACTTTCATGTTCTTTTTGTGTCCCCTTTCCTTATTTTTGGGTTTGCCATTCAATAGTAGTTGGTGTGCAACTTTGTCCGGGGTAACTGCAGCTACGCTTATGTTGGTATTCTTCTTGGTGTTTAGTTTCCGAATTGTTTTCCAGGCCTGTTTACTATTTATTATTAGTTAAGTGAACTATGGAGTAAACATTTTCTTGCACTTATTTCCCTTCAACTCCTTAGTACTCAGCTGGTTTTCGTCGCATCACTTTTTTAAGCACAGATCCTAAATCTGGATGCTTTTCTGCTTCTGATGATATGTGGTACGTCCCGAGGTAAAAATATGCATAGGGTCAAAATCGCCTCTGAACGTAAGCCGCGCCGTACAGCGTTCATGCGCATTGGCATTTGTTTACTCAAGTCAGACTCGTCGCTCACGCACAGCCCCAAGGCCAAGGCTTGAGGCGAGCGGCGAGCCTGACTTGAGTAAAGAAAAGCCTTCTTGGGTGTTTTATGGGGCTAGTTAGGCTTTGGGGCCACAGCCTCTAGAGCCGTAAACAAAAGCCGATGCGAATGAAGGCCGTCACGGCGCGGCTTATGTTCGGAGACGATTTTGACCCCATGAATATTTTTTTTTACCTCGGGACGTACCCTACACCATTAGAAGCAGAAAAGCATGCAGATTTAGGATCAGTGCTAAAAAAAAAAAGTGATGCGACGAAAACCAGCTGAGTACTAGGGAGTTGAATGGAAATAAGTGCAAGAAAATATTTATTCCCTACTTCATTTAACTCTGATTTTCGTATGTGTAATTTTACATTATTGTTACAATTTTATGCTAGTGTGATGCAGAATTTTCTCAGGAAGATGATGCTGGTCTCAGTTTTTCGTAAAAATTAATGTTGGGGTCAGGAAACAGGGTGGGAGTGAGGTGTGTGAAGCAGTCAGTTTGGGCAGACAACGAGGATGGGGCGGGGCTTAATAAGCTCCAGGAAGGGGCGGAGATTATTGAGACGCCAGCCAATCATCGTCCAGGATGAGATGCCGTGAACATTTCTATTTATATATTTTTTATTCACCGACAATTGCTTCATAGGGTATATAACAAAAAATCAACATCTTATTTTATTTTATTGTATTAGTTTATAACATAAAAAAACATCCGAGAGGTCCTAACAAAAAAGCTCATTTCAAAATTTGATTCTTCACGTTCTATGAGAGTGACGATACCTCTCCATACTTGCCTTGGGTGGCAGCACTCTCTCTCTCTCTCTTTCTCTCTCTCATACGTTAAAGGAGATAAAAAGATATAATTTAATGAAATAAAGGAAAGAGTAGGAGGAGGAGGCAGTACACTCAGCTGTTTTGTGCCCTCCCCCCCCCCCCCTCTCTCTCTCTCTCTCTCTCTCTCTCTCTCTCTCTCTCTCTCTCTCTCTCTCTCTCTCTCTCTCTCTCTCTCTCTCTCTCTCTCTCTCTCTCTCTCTCTCTCATACGTTAAGGGAGATAAAGAGATAATCTAATAAAAGAAAGGAAAGAGTAAGAGGAGGAAGAAGAAGAATCTCTCTCTCTCTCTCTCTCTCTCTCTCTCTCTCTCTCTCTCTCTCTCTCTCTCTCTCTCTCTCTCTCTCTCTCTTAAAATGTGATTTTTTACATATAAGTGTTTTTGGTAATTGGTGTCGTAGAGCTATTTTTTCTCTTTTTAAGTGCTGCTTTAGAAACCAGGTACCGTAGTACCGTAGTACCGCAGTACCGCGGAACGCACCAGGGGGGGCAGGAAAAGTACCGTAGTACCGCGGAACGCACTGGGCATGCTGAGGTACCGCAGCACCGTGTAACGCAACCCCAAACTTTTGGTACCGCGCCCACCACTGATATATATATATATATATATATATATATATATATATATATATATATATATATATATATATATATATATATATATATATATATATATATATATATATATATATATATATATATATATATATATATATATATATATATATATATATATATATATAATTTTTATAATATTCAATTTTACTAATTTTAAGCCTCCCTCCCTTAAAGAAAATGGGGCATAGGTTCCCGTTTTGTAATATTTAATATTCAAATGGTCGGAAAGTAATTTGGGCACAAGTTTTCCATGGTTTTTTTTTTTTCAATAACAAAAAGGTCACCTATAAAAATAGGGCATATAATTTCCTGTTTTTAAAGTTTTTATTTTTAACTTAAAGTTTTTATTTTTAACACAAAAAAATCTCTTTTAGCACCTTGAACAATCAAATAGATAATCATCATCACATATAACTATCATATATACCATTAACCCATACTCACAATTAGGATTACGGAAGCGGGTGAAAGATCC
>NC_066511.1:108121-133121 GCF_024679095.1 Eriocheir sinensis | reverse complement strand
GGAAATTTGAATATATTTTTCACATATAAAGAATAGTCACATGCTATGTTAATTGTTCCTTTAAAGCTTCATATGTGAATGTAATATTATAAGATGCTTAAGATGTATCTATTATGATTTAAATTAGGAATATTAAATAATTATAATACTTGCTGCCGGCAACGTACGAACGATATGTTTAGCAGAAGCTTGGAGGAAGAATACATGGAGTGGCCCTCAGCGGGCGCCGCTCTTCACTGTGAGGTGAAGCATGGGGAGCGAATGAGAATGAGAGAGAATGAGGGAGACTCGTTATGAGAGAGAGGCATTGAGAATAAGAGAATGTTCTATCGTTCTAAACCGTTGATGAGGTTTCAGACCCTGCTCCGCCGCTGTGTGAGACAAAGAATGAGAAAGGAAGAATGTGAGGGAAAAAGAGAGAGAGAGAGAGAGAGAGAGAGAGAGAGAGAGAGAGAGAGAGAGAGAGAGAGAGAGAGAGAGAGAGAGAGAGAGAGAGAGAGAGATTAAGAATGAGAAAGAGTTAATGATAATGATAATGAGAGAGAGGGAATGAGAATGAAAGAGAATGAAAATGAGAAAGAGAATGCGAATGAGAGAGATAATGATAATTAAAGAATAAGAATGAGAAAATCAGAATGAGAATTAATGTTGTCAGGCAAGTGAGTGCCCGTGGATTGAATCAACTCGGTAACTTGCCCAGGTTTACACTCTTTTTTTACATGTTTTCCAAAATAACTGTGTTCATTGTACTTCTGATAGTACCCACAGACCTCTACATTCCAGTTATGTGACCTGTTTGTGTGTTAAAGCCACGGGAGATGAATTACAGATGATTTTCGTGAAATTTCCATCAAGGAATAATTTGCATTCGTTTGTGTCGCTCTTTTTCAAGCTCAGTTTTCTCGCCCCCTATATAATGTTTCACCACATATATCATTTTGTCTTACCGATGAAACGTTATGCTGTCATCCCCGCCTCTGTCGGCCAGCAGGCCAATGTTATGGGCCAAGGCCAAGACTGCTTCACTTATGTGACCTCATGCTCTCTCCTCGTATTCTTCCTTCAAGAACAGCAGTGTAAACACCCGCCCGCGCTCTGATTGGAGGGGCAGTGGAATGCATCGTGTTGGGGCAGCCGGAGAAATGTTGAGTGGCAAAATTTTCAGTACTACCTTCCACCGCTGCTTGTGTGATATTGACAGCATGACACCATGCCAAACTTGCTTGTATTCTCCTTTATTGCATGAAGGAAATATCTGACAAGAGGCCGCACTAATGCATTCCTATTAACCACGGGATTAAGTGTAAGAGGATATGTCGATGAATGCTCATAGTTTGCCATCAATAATCATTATAACGACATGAATAACGTACAGCACTCAGATTTTTTCATGTAAACATGATACTGGCCATTACAACTCTGATAATTTGCTAGTTTGGTACAGAAAAATGTCAATTAAGCCTCGCTGGATCCCAGAACGCAGCAGCGCTTGGCTCTGGCAGCGGCTTCAGCAGGGCCACCAGATGGCAGGTCAATTCAGTGAAGGACCCTGACGCAGGGTCGCGGGAGTGGAAGCGGAAGTACACAGTTAGCAAGTTCAAAAGATCAGTTGGCATGAAAATATCGACAGAAGATAGACAGAGATGCAACGTTGCATGGGAATTTATGAGGCAAAAGACTAATAGTAGGAAGAGGGGTGACGATGAGACGAAGAGCTTTAACTCCAAACTGTCTAGCAGAGCTGTGTGTGTGGACCCTCCCCATACACGAGATTCATACCCTATACAAGAACGAACAAGGTTCCTGCATATAGATAACATCTGAGAGGGGGAAAAGAGCTGGCGGAGACGATACAGAACGCCTAACCTGGAGAAAGTTGATTTAGCGAGAGAGGAGATATGAAGTTTCCAGTTAAGGATAAACAGAGAATATTTATTGTAGGGGAAGGTGACAGCTTTGTGTTATCAAAGAATAGGGCATTGGTGTTTGGAAAACTGTGTCTAGTTAATAAATGAAGAAACTGAGTGTTTGAGGAATTGAAGAAAATAAAGTTTCTCCTTTCCCAATCGAAAATATTAGCAATATCTAAAGTTAAGGGTTTAGCAGCGTGCAGCCTAGGGTCTTGTAATTCCTATAGGGAGGGTCTTCTTGTTAAATGGTGATGAGCAACTCAGAGTAAAATCATGAGCGTAGGAGTTGATAGGACAGTTTGTTTGGAAAGATGATTAATGAACAACAGAGCGAGATAGAATAGAGCCCTGCGGCACACCGCAGGTCTCTTCTCTCTCTCTCTCTCTCTCTCTCTCTCTCTCTCTCTCTCTCTCTCTCTCTCTCTCTCTCTCTCTCTCTCTCTCTCTCTCTCTCTCTCTCTCTCTCTCTATATATATATATATATATATATATATATATATATATATATATATATATATATATATATATATATATATATTGATTGATTGATTGATTGATTGATTGATTGATTGATTGACTGACTGAAACGTTGTTCAGTTGTATTTTTTTTTCTTGTAGTCAATAGACTATCTATGTGTCTGTATGTCTGTACATGCTTACCCTGCTATTTGATAATCAATCAAAGTATCTTTTAATGTCTACATATTTGCCTATCATACTGTATATCTGTCTGTCTAACAGTCTGTCTATTTCTTTTCTGTGCAATACCTTTAAGTTGACTCATTGTGTATATGATGCAAAGCGATTGCTGCACTATATATCTACCTTTCTCCCTTTGTCATTCTATCTATCACCAAAAACTTTCTTTATCGATTTTTTGTTCCATATATCAGTTACACTCTTTGCTGAACATCTGCCTGTCACTCACCGGTTCGCAAGGTCCTAGACAGTACTTCACGTTGCACTGGAATATGACGCCATAGGACTCTGTGAACCTGAAGGCCTCGTACACAGACTGAAGGGCGTAGCCGTCTTTTTTAAATTGTGGGAATATGGACGGTTCCACGGGGCACCTGTGGAGGAAAATGTGGCAGAATGAGTCTAGGTTATTTTTGACACATTTAGCAAACCAATTACAAAACCAAATCAACAATAATGCCTGCACAATGATGATCTTATAAACAGAAAACAGAGGATGATGACTAAAGGATTAGCAATATTTATTTCGAGATTCTCTTAAGGGGGGTTGTAAAGTCTCAAATCCCATGTTAAATTCCTTGTGTTCTAAGTGTATCTTCTCCCTTATTTATGGGCCGATTTATTTCATTCAAAAAGCATTTTAATCAGGAAGGATGGGAGATTAAAGGCTACTCTCTTTTGCATTTATGCAATGGTAAAAGATATTTTTTAAAGTTCGATGAAATAATACAATTTTTTTGACATAAATATTTCTCAAAAATCTAAATCAACTTCAAACAATAGTTTCGAGTGTAGCCTATATTCCGTACACATACTTTCATAAGCTGCAGTGGGAGATATGTGTATAACAAGAAGTGCAAAGGATGAATTATTTTTTTTTAAATGCAAAATCATGGTTTTGAGATATCAAGCGATGAAGTTTAAATATTTTTTTTAATATTACCTATTCCACCTAGGGACTTGAAATCCTCAGGATATATACATCAGGATATGAAGAAAAAAAGCAGACATGGTTTCCCTTACTTACTTTCATTGATTGCTGCTTTGTTTACCCAAGGTTACGTCTTTTTACGGGGTCACAAATAAATGTCCTCGAATATGATTATTTTTCGCCATATTTCAGAGTAAAAAACAGTGCTCTACTGTGTAAAATCAATAAAATGTAATGTAAAAGACATCTGAGGCGGATAAATAGAGTATTTTGTTGGATTTATGAAAAAAATATGATTTTATCGATTTTCATGAATATATACGAAAAAATAATAGTGACTGCTAAAATTTCCCATTTTCTTAGCCAGTGGTGAGAGAAAACAGAAGTTTCATGAAATATCTTGAAAAAAAATTCCTAAAATTAAAAAGTGGTGAAAACATGGATTGCAAGCCCGTGGCGCCGCGCGGAAGCTCATTGCAGCACGTTGCAATGCATGTTGCATACCACTGTATTATTTTTTCATCAGTCATTCATATACCAAAAGGAAGCAAAAAAAATCACAGAATTTTATTTGCAAAAAATAAATGTTTTTTTTTTTTTTCAGGCCGACCATTTACAACCCCACCTTAACTCCCCTCAAGATAAGAGCTATTCGTAGAAATCAAGGAGTACTCAGCAAGGAAGGCAGTTCTTGAGTTTACTAACGAAAGGGGTGAAAAATGAATATACTGGTTCATTCTTTCAATTGGGAGGTGGGTAGCATAGGAATGATTTTGAGTACTGATGGTGTTGTTACATTCGGAACAAACGGACTGACCCGTCATCATCGATGATCTGGAAGGTTGATCTGGAGTCCTTGGCCATGGCTACACAGCTACGGGCGAAAATACCGTACGGTGCTGTGGAGAGAATGGTCATGGTCAGAGAAGCTAAGCAAGCCAACGCTGTGCACGACTCTACCATGTCAAAAATATTTGTTTCTCTATTTACACACATACTTATCTGATGCAACGAGCTATCCCTTTCATAATATAGGATCAAACTGGAACGGTATAAACAAGTATACTCAGTAATGCGAGAGATATTACACACATTCTACATTAAGTAAACCACACTGAGAGGCATGATACAGGTTGTGTCTAACTAGATTCAAATACAATTTCAAGGATGACTTCTGCGCTTTTATTACTACCACTCGTCGGAATAAAATTTAACACTCTAATCAAAAGAATTCCTCATTTCCTGAGGGCGAGTGAGTATACCTTTTTTTGATAAATTACACACGGATGCTCCAATCTGAATTAGTCAATTCAAACTAACTGGATATTAACCCTTAAAAATTGGCAAAAAATATCCATAGTTGAATCCTTAAAGCATTACTAATTGGACATTAATATTTTGAAAAGTGATAATGATGCAATCAAAATGTAATGATATCTCTTATTGGCGACTATCTTACTCGACTCGGGAATCTCAATTCTGAAGGTAAGCGTGTCTCCGATCCTGACGGTCTCCACCTCCCGCATGGCAGCGTCCAGGATGCGTATACTAGGCGGCGGGGCCTCGGGAGCAGAGGTGATGGGGATCATGTCTGGGTCTCTGTTGAAGGAGAAAGCTGCGTTAACACCCTCGTCGAACTGTCTCCTCAATACTACTGTCCCGTCATGTGTGTCAGAAATTATAACACTGATCTCCCTCTTAATGTCAACAGTCAATATTGATGTACAGTTGTGGACAAAAATATCAATCCCCTTTGCTCTAAACTCTTCTTGCAGGTCACATTGGAAGAGTATAAAAACGAAGGGAGAGAAGGGAGAGGGGGATGAAATAGAGGAAGGGGGGGGGGAGACAGGAAGACGTAAGAAGGAGGAGGAGGAGAGGAGGAAGAGGAGGAGGAGGAGGAGGAGGAGGAGGAGGAGGAGGAGGAGTTGGAGGAGGAGGAGGAGTTGGAGGAGGAGGAGGAGTTGGAGGAGGAGGAGGAGTTGGAGGAGAGGAGGAGGAGGAGGAGGAGGAGGAGGAGGAGGAGGAGGAGGAGGAGGAGGAGGAGGAGGAAGAAGAAGAGGAGGAGGAAGAGGAGGAGGAGGAGGAGGAGGGAGAGAGATGCAGAATGGTGGAGAATTGAGGGAAGCGGAAGAGAAATAGGAGGAGGAGGAAAGATGCAGTGTTATGTAAAGAAAGGAGGAAAAGAAAGAGGAAGGCTTCATAATTATTGTGGAGTAGGAGGTTGGAGAAAGTAGGAGGAGGTAAGAGGAGGAGGAGAAGGAGGAGGAGGAGGACGACGAGGAGGAAACATGGAAACATGGACTAGCAGGCAGCAGAAAGCCTGTTGGAGGAGGAGGAGGAGAAGGAGGAGGAACAAATGAACACAAAAGAAGAACAAACAACAGCAGACCTGATGGTCTTACGAGGCTGTTTGTGACAAGCTACACTAACTATCTGATCAAAGGTGGAAGATGAAAGACAGCAAAGGAGGAGAAGGATTAGGAGGAGGAGGAGGAAAGAACACAAAGTAACACAAAGGAAGAACAAACAACAGCAGACCTGATGGTCCTTACGAGGCTGTTTGTGACAAGCTACACTAACAATCTAATCAAAGGTGGAAGATGAAGGACAGCGAAGGCGAAGGGTCCTCCCCACCCCCCATTTCTCCAGCCAACGCTGGCATGAAAGGAAAAAGAACCATGGAGCATGGAAAAATTGCATGGAAATTATGTAGGAAAGAGGAAAGAACTACCATTAATGCTACCACTAATCGGGCGATAAAAACGGACAAGGACACCAGTATTCGAAAGAACTTAACTCTATTACGACAATGAGTAATATCTTAGTTGCTGGTTGGATTCAAAATACTTGTCTAATCTATTCTTGAAGGCCGTAACTGTTGTACTACCAACGACATCACAGGGCAGAGAATTCTAAATATCAACGACTCGATTGAAAAAGTTTAGCTTCGTGTGACGAGAATCTTTTACCACTTATCTTGAAATTGTTATTTCTTCTTGTTCTATTTGATCGATCAATTGTAAAGTAATCTTCCGCATTAATATCACTGAATCCTTTAAACATTGTAAACACTTCTATTAGATCGCCTCGCATTCCTCGTTTTGATAGGCTGAATAAATTTACTTCTTTAAGCCTTTGTTCATAAGATAAATTTCTCAACCTAGGAATCATTTTTGTTACTCTCCATTGAATCCGTTCTAACTTTTCTACATCTTTTCTGTAATAGAGAGACCAAAACTGTACACAGTACTCTAGATGGGGTCGAACCAGCGAATTATACAGTTTTAATATTACTTTTTCCGATTTTTTATTAAAGAATCGTCCGATGAAGCCAACCAATTTGTTTGCGGTTTTAACTACCTCTGAACAATGCTGACTGGGCTTTAAATCGCTTGATATAGTGATTCCAAGATCCTTTTCTTTACTTACTGCAGAAAGTTGTTGGCCATTCATTACATACTTAACGCGATTGCTATTGTTTCCGATGTGTAACACTTTACATTTGTCAACGTTAAATTTCATTTGCCATTGACTGGCCCAACGGGCAATACGATCTAGATCTGATTGTAATGCTTCTTCGTCGAGTGTCGTAGTTACCTTACTAGCGATTTTTGTGTCATCAGCAAATTTTGATACTTTGCAAGTCAGCCCATCATCGATATCATTAACATAAATTAAGAAGAGCATGGGACCAAGAACTGATCCTTGAGTTACGCCGCTTCTAACATCGAGCTCAGAGAGCCAGTCCACAAGCCAATTGTGAATGTTACCCGAGATACCGTGCGCCAATAGTATACTGAGCAACCGTTTGTGGGGGACCTTATCAAATGCCTTTTGAAAATCCAGATATATGATATCTACTGATCTGCTTCCATCGAACACCTCAAAAATATAATGAAAAAATCAAGTAAGTTAGTTAAACACGAACGTTTCCTATGGAAGCTATGTTGCGAATTATTTATCATATTTTCTTCGAGGAATTTCACTATATTGTCGTGATTTTTTTTTTTTTTCATCTCCGCCTATTGCACCGGTAGGCTTGCTTGAGGGGCCTGGATGGTATTCGGCCCCAGCTCGTCATGGCGCAGGCAAGTGTTTATAGTGGCGCCGTCTTCTCTTGGCTCATGCTGCCCCCCGGAACTCGTTCTTGATTCTTGGACTGTTTCCTCTTGAGTCCGGGTTGATGGGTGGTCTTCAGGACAGCATGTGGGTAGTTTTAAGCCACTCGGCAGTGACTGAAAAATCCGAGGTGGTAGCGTGGGGATCCGAACTCGTGTCGTCCATCACGTGGTGAATGTGGGCCCAGCACGCTACCACTTCATCCACCGATGTCGATGTCAGGCTAATTGGTCGATAGTTTCCTGGGTGAGACTTGTCCCCCTTTTTGAAAATTAGTGTGTCATTTGCTAGTTTCCAATCCGACGGAACTTTTCCAGCTGTTAAAGATTTATTGAATATGATAGAGAGCGGTTTATAAATTTGATGTTTGATTTCTTTTAAAATCCTAGGGGTGATTTTGTCTGGACCAGGAGCTTTGCTTACTTTAACCTTTTCGATTGTGCGTAAAATGTCACTTTGTACGATGAGCACGCCATATAAAATCTTTTCGGTCCTTTTAAATTCCGGCGGTTGAGGTGATAAACAATCTTCGTCGGTAAATACGGATGCGAAAAAGTTATTTAGGATTGTAGCCATTTCATTTTCATCGTTCGTATGGTTACCATTATCATTAGCAAGCCATCCGATACTACAAGTGAGTGACTTTTTATTATCTACATAGCAAAAAAAAAACCTTTAGGATTAGATTTACTTGTTTCCGCTATGTATTTTTCAAGATTTTTCTTGCTTCGTTTTATAAATTTCTTCGTTTTGCGGCGAATTCTGTCCAAATCCAGTTTGTCAGCATCACCTTGGGTTGATATGTATCTACTGTATACGCGTTTTTTTTGGAGAGGTTATTTTTAATTTCGTTATTCCACCATTTGGATTTTTTCTTAAAAGTTGAACGTCTGTTACGATAGGGTACACAGATGCTTATGGCATTGTTCAATATTGTGGTGAAGGCCTCCCACGATTTATCAATATATGTTTCCGTCAAAATTACAGTCCAGTCAGAATTATTTAGAACTGATCGGAGTCTTACGAAATTCGCTCTTTGATAATCTGGCACCTTTTCTTTACTAGGAGTTACTTTACTTTCTTTCATCTTGATGATGAATGTGATTATTCGGTGATCGCTAGAACTGAAAACTGGATCAGCTGTCGTTGAAAAGATAATGTCAAGCATATTATTTTCCCGAGACGGTTCTTGAACGTGTTGATGTAAATCACTTTCTAATAAATTTGTGTACAGGTCGAGCCCTGTATGAGAGTTCAACGGTTCGCCCCATCTTTTCATTGGCAAGTTAAAATCCCCCATAATTACTGCCTCGCAACTGCTACTTGTTTCTAATATTAATTCACCTAATGCGTGGTCGATATTAGGAGCCTGCCCCGGCGATCTGTAGATTAGTCCAACTACTATATTTACGAGATTTTTTTTTATTTCAATGAAGACCGTGTCCACATTGGTTATAGTATCTGTTTTCACGGATACTGGATGGAGAGAGTTGTGGATATAAAAGATAACGCCTCCACCCTGTTTGTTCTCTTTCATGACTAAAAATGATATAACCCGGTAATCTATATTCCGCAATGATATCTCTTTGAAGTGTCTATCCAAGATTCTGTGACTCCGATGATGTGATAATGATTTGTAGCTGCGAGGACTTCTAAGTCTTCAAAATTGTTACGTAGGCTACGAGCGTTTATATACCAAGCTTTAACGTGATTCGAGTCGGGGGTTGCGCGGGTTGAGTGCTCCCTCTCGGTGGAGCTGTTGGTGTTCTCACCTTCGCGTTTTTTTTAGCATTCGAAGAGCCACTTGATCACAGAGCAGCCTCCCGAAACGGGCTGCTCCAACAGGGTTTAAATGGATGCCATCGGCAAGGAACAGGTCCGAATCGTAGTAAAAACTGTTCCACAAGTTAGCGAACTGGACGTTTTCTTGTGAGCAAAGGACTAAAGTCTGTTGTTTGTGCTGAAAGCCTTACTGTAAAAGTTAGATTCGGCACCGACTCTCGGGAGGATTCCTGAGATTATGATGTTACTGGCATCCGTTTTTCGTTTATACTGCTTGATCATGCGGCGGTATTTATCAAGCAGTTCCTCAGAACGGGTTGTCCTTACGTCATTTGTGCCCGCGTGAATGGCAAAGAGGGTGTTTCGATCGCCATTACTCGTGACATCATCGTACGCTGCAGTGATGTCGTCCAGTCTGGCACCTGGATACGAGTAACGTTTTCTACGGCCGTTTGATGAACGACCACAAAACTCAACCAGCTGGTCACGCACCATGAGTCCCCAACTAGGCGAGTCTTAAACTCATCCTCCATGGTGTCTGTCAGCACCTGGAACATATTGAAGGTAGTGGGGGTCAGTAAATGTTTCGTTGCCTGCTTCGGTTTGGCTCCATTCCCTACAGGATGGAACCCGTCATCCTGTGAAGCAGGAAGAGAAGCGTTATGTGAGGCAGGCTGGGAGTTGGCCTGTGAGGCAGGCTGGGGGTTAGCCTGTGAGGCAGGCTGGGGGTTACCCTGTGAGGCAGGCTGGGGGTTACCCTGTGAGGCAGGCTGGGAGTTAACCTGTGAGGCAGGTAACTCGTCCTCCCGTGAAGCAGGAGGGTCGTTTAGAGGGGGCACAGTGTTGGTAGAGGGCCTCTCAACCATCAATGGTGGAGTCCTGAAGGGCTTCGAATTTCTTTTCAAGAGCATGATGTTTGTTTCTCCATTCAGTCACAGCCTTCTGAAGTTGTACAGAGGCGACAAGTTTTACTCAGTTGGAAGTACTGAGCCGCAAAACGTCCGGAACAGATGTCACACTTACTGAGTCTCGAAGTCATTTTTAGAAATTTAAGCAGGCTCTCAATTTGGGCAAATATTATAAAGCGCTATCGAAATAACTTAGAGTGTGACCATAAATTGAATTGGATAAAAAAATGTGCATGGAAATTAGATACTGCTGTGTTAGATGCCTCTAACACTGGGAGTTCGCTCCCACAGGGTCTTGAAAATGCCTCAAAGACCAATCGCTTGTCCTGAGCCTCGGTCACGAGAGAGACTTTCATAACCCGGCGCTTTTCAGCTATTGTCCTCGAAGTTTTGTCCCATAGAACGGGGCCAGCGTAGTCACCCAAAGCAAAGCTGGCAAGGGATAAGAGGAACCAGCAATTCGTTCCCACTTTCCGAATCGTCTAACACAATTCCGCGACCCTTGTGAGGCCTGGCCAGTGGCACCTGTCACCAGGTGTTTTCCACCAACTCTAGAGAGTATCAGACGCCCTTCCAGAGAGACCAAAAAGCTGAAATATTCCTTGAGTATAAGAAAAACCCTCAGAAACTCCACCTAGAAGCCAGGAGGTACAACCTCAAAAGGCCCACGGAAGACATCTCTTTCAGGGGAAAAGAACAAGAACCAGCTGTTATGCAGAATAGGGATGGGAGTACCGTCGATAGAGGGGAGGGACGGGGAGCTCACACCGACAACTGGTTCCCAGGGAGGCTTTTTAGTGTAGAGGTCGCCACACTCCTCTACACCGCAGGCCTAAATAATTAGGCACAGTCCAGCTAACTAGGACCCTGGAATTCCAGCCATTGTCTCATAAAGAGATCCTCTGCCTGCAGTCCAATTCACCACTGCTGCTGACCAAAGACTTTACCATGACCCTGGCACGGGAGACAGATCAGGTATTACACCTTGTCCAAGGGTGACCTGAGACTATGCAAGGCAGGGACGTCTAGTTCCCTGAGGTGAAAACACTTCACCCGCATACCGAAGGAAAATGAGGAGGAAGAGGAGGAAGAGGAGAGGGAGGAGGAGGGGATAAAAGAGAAGGTTGAGTAGCAGCAAGAGGAAGAGGAGGAAAGAAATATGATGAAGGCACAACAAGGAGGATGAATAAGGAAGAGAGTGGAGATGGCTATGAAGGGGCGAAGGAAGAGAATAAAGTACTATATTTTTTTTATATAGCCGTGCTGGTAAGGGATCAATATGTTTGTCCGTAATGATAAAATTAGAAGAAAGTACCTCGCCTCAGAGGATATGTGCACCGCAGAGTGAGTCACAAGTGAACACACACACACACACACACACACAGTAGCTCAGTGGATAGAGCGTCTGCTTCACAACCAGAAGGACCGGGGTTCGATTCCCCGGCCGGGTGAAGATAAGTTGGGTTTATCTTCTTTCACGTGTAGCCCCTGTTCACCTAGCAGTGAGTAGGTACGCGACGTCAGGCAAGGAGTTGTGACCTCGTTGTCGCGGTGTGTTGTGTGTGAGTGGTCTCAGTCCTACCCAAAGATCGGTACTATGAGCTCTGTGCTCTTCCGTAGGGGAACGGCTTGCTGTCTCGAGAGAGACCCGCAGCAGACCAAAAAGTGAATTACACACACACACACATACATACATTTCTAGGTAGCAATTTAGTGGGTACAAAGGAGCTGTAATGCCTTTTATCAATACTTACAGTGCGTATGTGTTTACAAGAAAGGTTTGTGCAAGAATGCAATGCAGGAAACGGTAATTACAGAATAAGAATCAAATAATTAGATTGAGTGTAGGAAATTGTTCTACAAGATTACTTTGCTGAGTTGTTATGTGATGTTTAATGTTTGATATTTATTTCATTTAAGTTTAATGTTTACGTTTTCTTCAAGATACCGTGAAGAAAAGAAATTGCTGACTATGATTACTAACGAGTGGCACGATATTTTTTTCTACTTTTTTATGTTTACAGTCATTTTACACGCGTTTCCTAGAAAGCTTTTTGCTAAGTTGCCAAACAAAAAAATATTAGCTTTGATATCAAATAATGTGATGCCAAATTGTAGACTCGATTACTAATACTGAGTGACACATTTCTTCTTAGTACTTTGAAAATTACAGAGATAATGGTAAAGTATGTTCAACATAAGTGTTTATCTGTACAATGTTTATTTCTAAGTTGAGATATTTTCGACAAGTTGGAGAATGAGGAAAAAGAATCTTAAGTAACTGAAAAAAAACAAAATAAAGCTTTCTGCATAATCTTTTATGCCGAGATGAGATGTTAAGTAATATCACTTTAAAGGCCTAAAGGAAAACTAGTAGTGAATACACTCACCTCAACACACTAGCGTTAGCTTTATGCCATTTTTAGTAAATACTAATGTTTACAACAAATACTTAAGGTAGAAAACTGCAGACTCGAAGGCAATCGCTACAAAAAATATTTGCCAAGATGTTACTTTAAGTAATACCAAGTTCAATCTCAGTTACTGTGTTGCCAAAAATCTGCAAAGTCGACAGCCATCACTGTGTAATACGTTTCTATCTATAAACTGGTTATAGTAACCCTAGAGAACAAAATTTACAAGCTGATTTCTTTAGCTATACAATGTCAATATAATTATCTCAGTTACTTCTGCGACCAGGAAAATTGATGACTAGATAAATAACTCTTCGCGACATGTTTCTGTTTAGCATATTGATATGTTCAGTGATTTTCGAATAGTATATTCTACAAGAGTTTTATGCTCAGTTGTAATGTTAATGTTAGCATTTATTCTAGTCATTGTAAGGTTGAAAACCTTACAATGCTAGTCCCATTGGTAGTACTGAGGGGCATAATTTCTATTTGGAAATTTGATATCAAGAATGATTTTAGATTGTGTAGTCTATAATAGGTATTCCCTGAAATGCAATGCCATTCTTTTTTTCAGTTACTGTGAGGGTGTAATGTGAGGATCAAGAAACTTCACCAACCACAATTGTTCTCTCATTAGTCAGCATCTTTGATATTCTTTTATAGGGGAGCAACTTATTGTGAGCTTTGTTATTATCTATTTTTTTTATATTTTTTACGTTTCTCCCATGGCCAGTACTCTTTCCTAGTGGGGCCTGATGGTCGGTCCCAGCCCTTTACGGCGCAGACAAATGTTTATAGTAACGCCATCTTACTTGGCCCATGCTGTTCCCCGGAGCTCATCTTTGTTAATTTTTTACAGATAATTTAAAGTCCGGGTTGATAAATGGTCATCAGCGTGGGTTAGCTTAGTTAGCTATCAGGTAGTTTAGATAGGTAGCGGATAGTCTGGTTAGCTAGCGGGTAGTTTACTTAGCTAGCAGACGCCATCTGGGAGCCCTGTACCCAGAGCCCGTAACTGCATGTACTCATTTTCACTAGAATAGAACCTACTTAAGAGACTTGTGTGTTTCCGTCACCCCTCAAGTACATACACACAATCTACATGGCGCAGTGAAGTACCTAGTGGATAGTACTGGACAGAAGTAGACCCTTTATCACTGTTTTTCTTTTGTACATAAGAACATAAGAACATAAGAACGTAGGAGTCTGCAAGAGGCCGGTAGGCCTGTACAAGGCAGCTCCTTTGAACCTAAGCTCCCGTGAATCTAACCCTACCTAATATCACTGTCCATGAATTCATCTAATCTATTATTGAATGTGGCAATTGTATTGGCACTCACCACATGACTGCTCAGCCTGTTCCACTCACCTACCGCTCTGTTAGTAAACCAAATTTTGCCTATGCCCCTGTTGAATCTGAATTTATCCAATTTAAACCCATTACTACGTGTCCTACCCGGTTCTCTTACTGACAGAACCTTGTGAATATCCCCCTTATCAAAGCCCTTCATCCATTTATAAATCTCGATCATGTCTCCACGCACCCTTCGCCTTTCTAGAGAATGCAAGTTTAACTGTTTGTGTCTTTCCTCGTATGGCAAGTTTCGTAACTCTTTAATCATCTTAGTCATCCTCCTTTGCACCGATTTTAGCATTTTTATATCCATTCTATAGTAAGGTGACCAGAACTGAACCGCATAATCAAGATGAGGTCTAACTAATGCTAAATACAGTTTGAGGAAGACTTCGGCGCTTCTCTGTTGCATACGCTCCTTGAAATAAAACCCAGTACCCTGTTTGCTCGATTTCTAGCTTGAATGCATTGTGCCCTTGGATGGAGATCAGAGCTCACTAAGACCCCTAAATCCCTCTCGCACCCAGACCTGCTGATGGGAGTGTCATTTAAGCAATAGTTATGTAAAGGGTTCTTCCTATCTACACTCAGAATGCTGTACCTCCAATCCGAGCGTTGGAATTGTACGTAGAGATTTCAGTGCACAACTTATCCATCGCTATGACGGGCAAGAAACTGAAGAAGTCACAAATCGCTTCCCCACCAAGTTCCCCTGCCCTTCAGGACGCCGCCGTTGGTGCCGCCACGCTACCCCCCTCCGAGGCTACCACCGCCCCCACCTCCCCTCGCCTCGTCTCACGTCTGCACACCAGCCACCCTCACCATGGACCTCATGGCCCTTCTGCAGTGGATGGAAACGCAGCGACGTGAAGATGGGCGGTAGCGACGTGAGGAGGAGAGGAGGTGACGTGAGGAGGAGAGACAGCGACGTGAGAAAGACAGCACGTTATGAAGCACTCATCGAGAATTTGGTGCCGCGTATTCAACCCGTCACGACGTTTCCCACACCACAGCCGCTATAATAGCAGCCCCATCCGGAACCAACAATGTAACGCTTCCACGCCAAGTCCACCCAAAGCAGCCGCTCAACCACCACCCGCACTCCACGCCGATGTTACCTTCCAAAACTTCAGGGAATGGAGGAGGAAATGGACCGACTATGCTACGATGGTGGATCTTGCAAGCCTTTCTCAAGAGAAACAGCTCATCCAACTGAGGATGTGCTTATCTCTCGAGACGCAGCGCGTATTAGAGCACAGTCTGAGAGTTCCTCCAGACGCCGTATCTCACGTGCAAGCGGTTCTGGATGTCCTTCAGGAACACATCAACGGCTGAAGGAATGAGGCATTACGTAGACGGGAGCTCTTTAGCTTGATGAGGGCATCCGAGGAAGTCGACGTCTGTAAAGGCCGCTAAAGAGAATGCGAAGAGACTCAGATCAAACAAGTGATCTTAATGGGTGTCAGGGACGAAGAACTCGTGCGACGCCTCATCTCTCTCGACGCTTCTTTTACCCTTCAAGATGTAGTGATGGAATGTCGGGCCTACGAAGCTGCCCACCATACAACGTCTGCCCTGCGGCCTCCCCCCCCCCCTACTGCCGTAAGGGCCACGTTACAGTACCAGAAGGTGAAAAAGAAGGCTCTAAAGGCGAAAGCTATTTCTCAGACTGAGGCACGCTTGTCAAGTGCACAGTGTAATTGCTGTGGAAAGCAGCACACTCAGCGTACGTGTCCAGCCGCTGAGGCCATTTGCATATGTTGTGGCCTTAAAAGGGACATTTGTCACACACACTACGATGCCCTGCCATGAACGCTCAGTGCCGTTTATGCGGTCGTCTCGGCCACTACGACAAGTGCTGTAACCAGTCGAAACCCAAGGCTCAATACCAGCGACGTACTCCACGCATCAACAACAACACATCGCGTTCTCCCTCACCTGGCAGTAAACCACGAGACCAGAGACAGTGTTCGAGCCACGTCCAACGTATGAGATCGACCCCTCGCCCCAGTGCGAAGTGTCTAGCCTATCAACGTCACCGTCACCCACAAGAATGTGTCAGCATGCTTGCAGATGACTCCTAACACTGGCGCTGACGTCACAGTTATACTCCCGCAACACCTATGACCTCTTGGAATGGCAAGGAATGATCTCGAACCGCCGCCCAAGGCTAAGCGGTTCACAGCCGATGGTTCCGAGATGGCCCCTGCAGTTGGTTCCTTCGAGGCCGTCATCACTTTCGGCAACAAGTCATGGTCAATGGGGATTGATGTGCAGACGGAGTTCCGACACCTCTGCTTTCCTGCGAACAGTTAAAGGTACTGTCGATCATCCCGGAGGCATTCCGGAAGCCCATCCTCAAAGGGAAGCATACCAACAGGTTACGCAGGGCAAGCAGCGAGAGGAATGAACACCCTCCCGGTAACTCTTCCGAGATCGACTCTCCCACCATTTCATCCACCACAGCATCTCAACCGCTCTCCACCGTGCAGGCCATCCAGTTCCTTGCCATCCCACAACCTTCGGAGAATTTGTCCCCCATGATATGGCACTAGAGGACCTACAAGCTGTAGCTCGAAGCGACCCCTCATAGGTCAGGCTTCTGAACCACGTAAAGAACGATTTTCCTCGAAACCGCTATGACCTTCACTCTGTTGGAAGCTCCGTGAGGACCTTTATTGTGATGGCGACACTGTTCTCATGGAGCACGCGTTGTCATCCCTGCTGCCCTACGCCGCAACGTCTTAGCTCGCCTACACGACAGCCACCGAGGAACAGAGGCCACCAAGAGACGTGCAAGGCAGGCTGTCTATTGGCCGGGTATCAACTCTGACATCGTTAACTCTGTCCGAGCATGCGAGCCCTGTCAAGCCATGCAGCCCAGCCAGCCGTAGGAACCATTGATCTACGATGACAATACCACTAGACCATTTGAATCTGTTTCTGTGGATTTCTTCGTTGTAGCTGGGAAATCGTTCATTGTCATCGCTGACCGCCTCTCAGGTTGGCCCGTCGTGATACCATGCGGTAATGACACAACGTCCGCCGCCACCATCTGCAAGTTTCGGCACTGCTTCAGGGACATGGGCGTCCCAGTGCGTCTTCGGACCGACGGAGAATCCCAGTTTAAGAGCCGGGACTTCGCAGCCTTTCATGACCGCTGGGGAGTCAGACATGTGGTGTCTTCGCCGCACTATCCACAATCCAACGGTCACGCTGAGGCTGCGGTCAAGTCAGTAAAACATCTGATTCTGAAGGTAGCTTCATCGGGCAACATTGACTGTGAGGACTTCGATCGGGAACTGATAGAGCTCCGAAACACCCCGAACTACACCGGCCGTTTTCAAGTTCAAGTGTTGTAAGGAAGCCTTTTAGGTTCCTGCGTCGCAGTGCACCCACAGTCCTTCCTAGAAAAGTGGCAGACCCAGACGGAACTGTACGACCGACGAGCTGCAAACGTGCACAAGTTGTCGAGAGCACCTACAACGAGCATGCCCATCCCCTTCCAAAACTGAAGATCAACGACCAAGTTCGGATTCAAGATCCAACATCTCTGCGTTGGGGTCGTGAGCCTATCATGTTCGGCAACCGAGCGGCCACGTCTGGTGGCGTAACCGGCGTTTTTTCCCCACAGCCAGGACCCCTGGTCTGAATGAGCAGGCCGCTCACCGTGACGGTCCAGCCCCTCGCCGCTCAGATCGTATCAAGCTGAAGACCTTGCTATGAACGTGAAGGGGGAAGGGAGGTGTGGGTTAGCTTAGTTAGCTATCAGGTAGTTTAGATAGCTAGCGGGTAGTCTAGTTAGCTAGCGGGTAGTTTAGTTAACTAGCGGGCGCCGTCTGGGAGCCCTGTACCCAGAGGCAGCTGAGTCAGTTAGGTGCGTCCCTCCACTCTGTTAAGGTGCTCTACACGCACCTGTAACTGCCTGTATCCGTTTTCACTATATAGAACCTACTTTAAGAGACTTGTGTCTCCATCACCCCTCAAGTACATACACACAACCTACATTCAGGAGAGCATGTGGGTAGTTTTAGGTCACTCGGCGATGACTGGTAATATTATTGTCCGCTTACAGCGACGGGCTAGAAGCAAACTCGCATCCTCCTGGACGCCGCGCCCGTAGGCTGACCACTCACCCATCGCTTTCCCTAAGGGCCTGTTTACACAGGAAGCTATACTACGGCACACGCTCTCTGCTGCCACGTGTCTTTCAATTGCTTCCATTGTTTTCAATAAGAATATTCACACCGGATGGGAAGCAAAGCGAGCGACACCAATAACGTCCCTTACATTTCTTTGCTGCTCGCTTTTTCCGCGATACTTCAATGATATTATCTCACCTTACTCAAGCGCAGTATATTAATTTTGGGGGAGCCCTTGCACTGACTGGCTACTGAGAAAATGAGAAGTTGACAGCAGTCTGCCACGCAATAATCCAATCATGTGAGGTATACCGTTTAAAGAATGCAATTTTATTTTTAAAGCACGGACTTCTTGAGAGCAATTGCGTACTTGAATAGAGGAAGAACGGAAATATCCGTGTTTATATGATGTGTCTACAGTAGACTATAGGAATGTGAACAGGAAGGACATCTGTTGGGTGGAACATCTCAAACGTAGCTTCGCTGACATCGTTTCCAGTGTGCACACTCGTATAACAAGTATCGTTGGCATATCCAGGCGACATAGAGTTGGAAGCGTAACATCACTCCTTGTGTGAACTGGCCCTAAAGGTTTGCTCTTGCTATGGCTCTCCATCGTAATAAAAATAATGTTGGTAACTCATATATCATATGTGAGAGTAATCTATAATTTTTAAAGTAAAGAACCATCTTGGAAATGTGTACGTGTATACTTTCAAGTGGTATTCTCGGTAAATGGTAATTAGGTAGACTGGGTAATATTCAAGAGAGGATAGCTTCCTCTGGCGAAGTTCATACCTACAACATGGATTATTTTTTAGTCCCTGAGTGCAGTGCAGCAACAAATGACTTCCGGAAAATAGAAAGGGAGCGAGGAGGCCGAAGCCCCATACAAGAAGTATATTTTGTGTCCATACAACACACTGCCGTATTGCTTTTCCGTCGCAAATGGAAGGGGGATCGATGGGGGGCTTCCCCCGTTAGTTAGGTTACGTAAAGTTAGGTTCGGTTAGTTTAAATTTATTCGTCACGCAATGCGGGGCAGCGGAAAAATACGCGGCGCAGGACGGGTATGGCGGAGGCGGTCCAGCCGGTATTGAGAGAAATACCTCCTCGCAGATCTAAGTCGCTTTGCTGTTCAATACGCATGCACACTGAGGGAATACACAGCAGAAAAAATATAAATTTGCCTGGTTTTAATCTAGTTTGTCTACTTGTGATCTTTGTGAGAGGTGAGTGATATACTACAGAAACAGTACGCAAGCTGAACCTTCTGCGAACTATTTTGCATCTGCGGCGGTGGGGGCACAAACGGAGTTGAAAAGTCAATCATTTAGTGATTTCCGGAGAAAAATGCTATCTCCATAATAAACAGCATCATATTTTGTCCAGAAATAAGCAGTCAGCATCTCGAAATGAGTAGGCTACCCTGTCGTGAATAATCCCCGGTAGACTTTATCTGATAAAAGTTGATTATAATTGCTTTGGCCGTCCATTGAATGTGTGTCAGCCTTTATGAGGGAGCAGGATGGAGTACATAAACGTCAAACATTGATGTGGAAAGCCTTGGGAAAGGACACTGCTCTTTGGTGTATTAGTAGTGGCTGACGATTATGATGATAATGATGGTGGATTATGATGATGGTGCTGCTACGATGATGATGTCGATAATTATGATGATGATAATGATGGTGATCATGGTGTTGGTGATCGTGATGATTATGATGATGGAGATGATGATGATGGTGGTGATGATGATAATGTTGATGATGATAATAATAATTAATGATTCAGGAAAGAGTGGGTGCCGTTGGTCTCGGTGCACAGGTAGAAACACACACACACACACACACACACACACACACACACTTTCACTGAATGAGTGAGGAAAAGTCAGGTGATCACCACAAACACTACTTATCTAACATTTATCCTGCCCACTACTCCCCTATAGTCAGTCTCAGCCAACACGTCCCCGGATCCCGCTCCTTCCTTCACCCTCTCTCCAAGACAGTGAAGATCTCTTCAAATTACAATACTTTTTTCATGGCCTATGTGATTTACTTTGTCAAAACGACAAGAAAATAACATCAGGCAACTTGCGATGACTCCAGGAAAGGGTCGGGACTCCAGGCCCAAGTTGTCTGGCGGTGACTATATATTAATTTTGTGGAAACTACTGTACCAAACATTATTTTTACATAAAGGCATAACATGAGTCTACATACAGACAGAGGTGGTACATCCACCTAGTTTAAGAAACCAAGAGAGAAATAAAGGTCTCCGTCTTTAGGTCATTCCATCAAGGGTCAGGTCAAAGGGTGTCCGGAGGTGAGAGTTGTGTACATAGGGTCAAAACACCATCAACACCCACTACACCGTTACACAGCTAGCCACACCTCGCCGTGTCTTACCGGACTATTAGGGTGTCGGATAAGGAGTCTTGATCACCTGCGCTGCAGTAGAATGCACGGCAACATTAAATTACGTGTTTTTTTATCCACTCCCAAACAAATACATAAAGTCCAAAATATAAGAATTAAGGAGTCTGCAAGAGGCTAGTCAGTATGCCTATGCAGGACACTTGCCATCATAATAATTATATCATCGGCGTAAGAGTGGATAAAACTGTTTTGGAAAGATCATTAATGAACAGCTGCAAGAGAGTGAGAGATAAAACAGAGCTATGCGGAACACCACTGTTCATGGGTTTAGGAGTAAATAATGCCCGTCAATAACACCACAGGATGGACTGATCGGCCTGAAAAGAAATTGGAAAGTACATGCAGAGTACAGAGAAAGGAATAAAATCCACAGGAGGGTATTTTTTTTTTTTTTTTTACCAGACTGTTGAAAGCTTCAAGATGTCTAAGCCTACAACAAAAGTTTCACCGAAATGGCTAAGAGAAGATGACCATGAGTCAGGTAGGAAAGCATAAAGATCACCAGTAGAACACCCCTTGCAAAATCTGTACTGGTAACCATAGAGAAAATCAGAAGTTGCTGTATTTTAAGAATTTTTATGTTAAGGATTGATTTAAAAAAATAGGACGATAATTTATGGGATTAGAGCGGTTATCCTCCTAAGGCACAAGTTGCATGTCGGTGTACTTCCAGCAGGGAGGAATTACAAATGTTGAAGGAAAAAACTAGAGTTCTTAAGGACAGTTCTTAAGGACAATAGGAGGCATTCCATCGGGTTCATAAAACTTCTGAATCAAGCCAGAGAAGCATAGAAAATATCACTCAAAAGAATAACATAGTGGAGACAGAGGGGGAATGATTAGGAGGGATATGCCATAAATCGTCAAGAGTGGAATTTTCAGAAAGGGTTTAAGCGAAGAGTTCAACTGTAGAGATATATGTGACAGTTGGGCTGCCATCAGGAGTAAGGAGAGGTGAGAAAGATGAAGTTAATTGTAAGAGTTATTTTGGCTAAATCCCACAAGTCTCTGGAATTTCTGGAGAGAGCAAGTATATGGCATTAAGGAGTTTTTCCTGAACGTAAAAATAAATTTAGTGCGATTCTGGGTAGAAATCTAGAGATCATGACTAGTAGGAATTCGAGGACTCAAATACCCATTGTGAGCCGCCTCTCTTAGTTGTATAGAATGAAAATAAGCGTAATTGAATCAGGGCTTTTTAGCAAGAGGCGTAGAATAAGTGCATGGAATGTGTACCTCCACCCCAGCGACGACAACCTCCGTAATGCACTAGGCATACACAAAACTCTCGCTGACCTGTAAGCAATAATCCTTCAACGGGAAATTGTACAAATACGTTTAAATTTCATCCCACCGAGCTCAAGCATTATGCCAAAAGCACCGACTTTTTGGTGGGCCTTGAGGTTGTACATGAGAGATAGGATAAAATCGAAAATAAGGTTGTGATCGGAGGAACCCAACTGAGAGAATAGTTGAATAACATAAGCTGAGCGATAAGAATTTTGAAGAAGTCTAGGTGTTGAGTGTGTCTCCAAGGCGGCCAGGGAAATGTGTAGGGTACTGAACCAACTGCTCCAGATCAATAAGGGGAGCAAAGTCTTTAGCGGGCTTTTTTTCTCACTTGTCTTACTTACCCTTGAGCTACTCCCTTTACTTAAAAAGAAATATCACTGTTACTGGCATTTTAATCCATTTTTTTATATTCTGCAAAATACAGCACCTTGTACTTCCATACCCTCTAATATAAAGGATATAATGAATTAGCGTCCCCAATTAATTTCTTAAAGAGATTATATACCGTATCTTCAATAGAAAAGATCATGATAACAAGAGCGAAGTGTTGCTAAAGAAGAGAGCATCATAAGTGGAAACATACCTGATAGGCAGCATGCCAAAGGTAATGTTTTTGGAGGTCATGTCGTAGGTACAGCGGATCTTGTATATCTTGTCTGTCTTGGTCATGACGATGGAGTGATGCTGGATGACCACCGTGTTTGTGTACACACCATTCTGTAATAAACCTATGACTTAGGCCAAACTACACATGTTTAGTCTTCTACAAGCAGCAGATTATAGAATATTCTTGCGTGTTATCTTCAAGTTTGTTAGCTTCTGTACACCCATGAAGTACTATTCAGAAGCCTGAGTATAGCTGGTGATTTGAAAAAAAAAAAAAATCAGACAACCTTGGAAGGTACTTGGTTTGGGTCATATTCAAGCTTTTGTGTTGGATTGTGTTGGGTTGGAGAGATATATCAACACCATAGCTGTATCTTTAAAGTGATTCTGGGGGAGGAGGTTAGATTTTACACTTCATCATCCCACCACTTTCACTATCATCAACCAGTCCACTGCAACAATGTGAAATTACTCTCGAAATCATTTGAAAATCCATCTGAGACCATCTGTGTAGGGTGTGGATTTCAATTCTATAATTAGCCCTCCTTAAAAAAATACATCCCTGATTATGAAAATTGTTAACGGGTATCTTCAATAAATTCGTTTTATTTCTGCCTGCTTCTTTTTACGGTAACAACACAACCAGCCAAATAAAACCCTTTGTTATCACATCATACAAATGGCTGTACGTTTACAAATACAAGGCAGAGAGCAGGCATCACACATCAGGGAACATACGACGGTTGAAGAGACACTAAGGACGAATATAAATAATTTGGTATAGTCAGAGTTGCGAGCCAGCAGATATCACCACTGACCATGTTTTTTTGCCCTCGAAACTTGAACTTTTCTCTCAATTATTGTTAATTACCTTTTTTTTCTGGGACAAGTAATAATTTTCTTTCAATACAGTAAGTGATACTATTGTTATACAATATTTCCTGAGTTCCTGCTTTGTATATATCCTTCTCGCCTTTGACGAAATTTCAATCGAAGTTAAATTAAGTACGTGGTATCCCAACAACCATCCTGTGTCTAAAACTAACCAAGACTCTGTTTACTAACTGTGACACTTTGCTCAGACAGTTGGTTTTTGAGACTTGAAGAAGGTCCATGATCAGAAAAATTCCGAAAGGAGGAAGTAGCTAATAATATGGGATCCATCCCCCCTCCAGTCTGAGCAAAGCGTTAAAGTTTGTCTTGGATACAAGATGGTCATTGGGATACCACTTACTTAATTTACATTTCGACAAAAATTTCGTCGAAGGCAAGACTGATATACCCAAAGTAAATGTTATAATATAAATAAATTTTCAAAGCCCAATTCTACTTGATTATGTAATGCTTTCATGCGAAAAAATTAATGAGGATAAGTTTCCAATGTCATTTATTTGATTTCGTTTACCAATAAAGAAACAACGAGAATGATGAACAATATTTTTATCACATATGGTAAGGAAGTGTAATTGTTACACGTCCCAGAGGAACACACGTAGCTAACAATAATTAAAAAAAAATAATCCAAGCTTCTAGGGCACGAGACATAGTGGCTGAGTTGTTAGCATGCGTGCGCCGCGCGCCGCCTCCAGGAGGATGCGGGCTCTCGTCCCGCCCGCCACAAGCTACGAATTTTCAGTCACCGCCATATGGCCTCAGGATAAGCACATGCTGTCCTGAACGAAATAAAGAGAGTGAAAAGTACCTAAATTTGTCTCCATCTGTGCATGACGTCACGAGTAAGAGGAAATGAGAGTCAGGGCTTGGAAGAAAGGTCAGTCACATCCACCAGCCTCGTGACCTGACCTCCTCACTTCGCTAAACTGTGTTTTCTGTGAATATTCCGACTTTTTGTATTGTTCGCGGATGTCGATAACTTAATGTGAATGGAAACAGTAACATACGGTTGTATCGGGTCTTTAAGAGATAAAGAATTTAGAAAGAAATTAATGAAAATATGTGATACAAAACACACTTATTCTGATGGCTTTGTGTGTTGTTGCCACTTTGAAACTTCAACTTTTGAATTTTTTTGTTGTTTTTGATGTTTTACGTTTCGGCGTACAGCGCCGTTAGACTTTCTTGATAGGGCCTGCTGATCGGCCCAAGCCCGTTATGGGACAGGTAAATGTTTATAGAGGCGCCATCCTGCTTGGCTCATGCTGCCCCCCTCCCCCCGAGCTCATCTCTAAACCTCTCTTTGGAGAGAGAATCTTGAGTCCGGGTTGACTGATGATCTTCAGGCTACAATGTGGGTAGTCTTAGGCCACTCAGCGGTGACTGAAAAGTCCCAGCTGTGACTGCGGGCAGGACTCGAACCCACGTCCTTCTGGACGTGGCATCGGCGCGCTAACCACTCAACCACCGCCTCCCTAAATGAATGCAAACCGTATTATA